>NW_006921656.1:7734174-7749184 GCF_000298275.1 Orycteropus afer afer | reverse complement strand
AAAAAAAAAAAAAAAAGGTCTTTTGCAGCAGATTTTTCCAGGGCAATATGGCATCTGGTTTCTTGACTGCTGCTTCCACTGGTGTTGATTGTGGAAACAATATGAAATCTTTGACAACTTCAATCTTCTCTCCATTTATCACGACGCTGCTTATTGGTCCAGTCATGAGGATTTTTGTTTTCTTTATGTTAAGGTGTAATCCATACTGCTCTTTAATTTTCTCGGTAAGTGCTTCAAGTCATCTTCACTTTCCCCAAGCAAGGTTGTGTCGTCTGCATGTTACAGGTTGTTAGTAAGTCCTCCTCCAATCCGGATGCTGCATTCTTCTTCATATAGTCCAGCTTCTCGGATTAGCTACTCAGCATACAGCTTGACTAAGTATGGTGAAAGGCTGCAACCCTGACACACTCCCGTCCTGATTTTAAACCATGCAGTATCCTTTTGTTCTGTTTCAACAAAAGCCTCCTGGTCTATGCACAGGTTCCTCATGAGCACAACTAAGTATTCTGGAACTCTCATTCTTCCCAGTGTTAAACATAATTTGTTATGATCCACACAGTTGAATGTCTTTGCATAGTCAACAAAACACAAACATCTTTCTGGTATTCTTTGCTTCCAGCCAAGATCCATCTAACATCAGCAATGATACCCCTCGTTCCACGTACTCTTCTGAATCCAGTTTGCATTTCTGGAAGTTTCCTATCAGTATAATGCTGCAAGCATTTTTGAATTCTCTTCAGCAAGATTGTACTTGCATGTGATATTAATGATATTGTTTGATAATTTCTTGATCAAGGATTTTAGGAGCTCCAGTGGCTTAATGCCTAAGGCATCTGACTGCTAACCAGAAGGCTGGCAGTTCATACTGCCAGCCACTCCTCGGAAAGAAGGTTGGGAAGTCTACTTCCACAGTGACACTGCCTCGGAAACCCAAGGAGGGGTTGGTCGTTTTTTGACCAAGGATTTTAGCTAAAAACCTGCGTCTCCTCCATCCTCCTCCTCCTAGCACTTCTCTTCTCTCAGTTAACTCATCCAGCCCCTCCAAGGACCCTCTTAAACTGGGGGAGTCTGAGAAAGATCAGTCCCCTGGGAGAATCAGTTACTTCTCCTCCTGTGAGCCACAAGGATCCTCCTGCTACAGGGACAGAATGTGGAGCCCAGGCAGGCTGCCAGCCTGTGTCCCCGACCTTGGCAGTCATAGCAATAAGTGCCACACGGAATCGCCCTGTCCAACACCCCAGTGCTCAGCACACTGTGGGTAATACGTGCTGAAAGAGGGACCGTGTGAATGAACGGAATACAGTGAAACCTGTGAGGCTGGAGCACGATGGGATGGCCTTGTCTGTCCAGGTCTTGCATGTTTTCTGCCTTTGACAGGGCACAGTCTGACCACTCTTCTAACACTTTTTCATAGAAAATACCTTGTTTTCCTTCTCTGATAGGTTTCTGCCTTACACAGGTTCTGGCTTTTGCAGATTGTACTATAATAAGTGTGAACTATTTATCAAACAGGAGCTCTGGTAGCGTAGTGCCTAAGGCACTTGACTGCTAACCAGAAGGCTGGAGGTTCAAACCCACCAGCCACTCCTCAGAAGGAAGGCTGGGCAATCCACTTCCGTACTGATACCGCCTTGGAAACCCAAGGTGGGGTCGCTATGAGTCGGGTCCGACTCGACGGCACATAACAACAACAACAATAGCATTCATCAAGCACCTCCTACCTGTCAGGCACTGTCTGGGAATCTTGCAGAATAAGACCTAACCTCTGCAACTACTGGGGAGACATATGCATCGCTGCTCTTTGCAGGCATGGAAACCGAGGTATAGAGAAGTTCCGTAACTGGTCCAAGGACAACAGTGATCAGAGAGACAGAGACCCAGGATCCTCTGACCCCCAGCCCTGGGCTCACTCCAAAAGCCTTTAGTGACAAGAGGCCACTGGGAAATGACCAGACTCCTAGGCCTCATCTTCATCCCACCTCTAAGAGGGAGCCAACAACTAGACATGCTTATCAGAGCAGCGCCATCTGCCCCTCCAACCTATGCCTGATGGAGCCAGCCCTGAAGCCAGCTTAATTGGGAACATGGTAAGAGGAGGAGGAGGAGACCCCCAGGAGCGGTGCAACTCTGCATTCCTGAAACATGACAATGTGCATCTGTGTGAACGGTGCCTCAAACCAGTCATGAACAAGTGATGGGCAGGGAGGATACACCAGATCATCCAACCTCTCTGCCTGCAAAGGATCAGATATAAAAAATAGAAGCGGGCAGGGAAACATGTACACGGTGCTCAATGCAACTCTGGTTATTGAAAGGGACCAACGCTCTGAGAGAGTTGCTGTTTCCCAAAAAGGGGCCTGGCTGACGGGGACACAAACTGTGCACATATCTTCCGAAGTCCACATACAGTGAAGTCATGTGGGTTGGCTTAAAATCGGCCACAGTGGAGCATTTACACCACAGAAATTGGCAAACATCTTGTCCCCAGAGAGCCAGCTGTTAGATTAGACATGGACAGCATGCAACCAGGCACACCTGAGCCCAACAAACTTCTGGAACCCGCTGAAAGTAACCCAAACTCCATGGGAAAGTCATGGTAACTTCCTTCAGGAGCCCCAAAGAACAGAAATGTCCCATCTGGGAAAAGTCCAGCTCCTGCTAGGCCACCTCCCTTACCTTCTCCATCCACTTCCCAGAATCCCCTACAGCACCGTGAGCAAGATAACCTGCCCCGCAGCGGCCATAGCTCTGCACATGTCACAAGGACACTGTTTAAACAGAGGTGACAGTGTTCAAACCCTGCACCTGCTTTAAGGACAGTATACTACCATTCTAAGAAAACTACATTCTTCAAGATTTATTTTATTAGTTTGGCATTAACACATATCCCTCTATATCAAAACAAGGAATTATAAAGGCCCATGAAGATATTTTTCAGGAGTGAGTAGAGAGGAAAAAATAAACTCAAATGGGGGAGGGGAGAACTGTTTGAAATTAATCAAAAGAAATTTAAAAATTCCACTGGTACCAAACAGTTCAGCATTTCCAACCCAGTAATTTAATCTGGTCTCATTTTCTCCCTCCATCCCCCCTCCGTCTCCCGGGCACGAGAACAGTGCGAGCTTTGTGCTGAACTGTGCTCCCATGCAACCAGCTACCAGATTCCAGACACTGTGCTGCCACCAAAGCACACTGGCCACGGCCCTGAAGAACCAATGACGTAAATAAACATTGTCTCCCTCATTGTCCATTTGAATGGGGGGAAATACATATGTAAAATAAAGATGTATTTATACTATACTACCAGTATCTGTTTATTACATATATATACATATAACAAACATACATATGCATGACTAAGAAGCCCTGGTTGCACGGTGGTTAAAGCGCTCAGCTGCTAACTGAATGACAGGCAGTTCGAACCCACCAGTTGCCCTGTGGGAGAAAGGTGTGGCAGTCTGTTTCCGTAAAGGTTACAGTCTTGGATTGCCTATAGGGCAGTTCTCCTCTGTCCTGTAGTGTCGCTATGAGTCAGAATTGCCTGATGGCAGTGGGTGGGTTTGGGATATATATATCTGAAAGAAGATGACCAAAGATACTCCTTGCAGAGAATAAATGTAAAACTGAGCCTCGGTCAGAGAACACCGACTGACTATGGACAATCTCAGAAAGTTCAGTGAAACCAAAGCCATGAAATAGGTCAACCTCAGCCCGTTTGGGTGATGAGGAAGGTTCGGAGGCAACACAGCAACCGCAGCATCATCAGTCAGATTCCCACCACCTGTCCCAACAACCACAGTGAATGGCTATTTCTTGCCTATCCGACCCAAGACTGTGAAGGACGTTTACAGGTCCCTGGGCCCGCCACTCCAGCCTCTGACTGAGACTCTAAGCAAATCCACTCACTCCTCTGTGATTTCTGGAAGGAGGTCATCCAAAACAATGCGGTGGGCACAAAGGTCTCAGATATTTTCAGAAAAAAAAAAAAAAGGAAGGCGTGAAACTGTACCGAATACCAGACACTTGATTTCTCTCACTTAACCCTCTCAGTCATCACGTGTCTAGCCACTGTGAACTCCACTGTACCGGCAAAGGGCCTAAGACACTGTCACAGATTGGACTGTGTCCCCAAAAAATATGTGTCAACTTGGCTGAGCCATGATTCTCAGTGGTTTGGCAGTTAGGTAATGATGTAATCAACTGCCAGGATGTGATCTGATACGATCAGCCTATCAGGCCATGTAAGGGGATGAGGGTGAGATACAACACCCTTATTCAGGTCACCCTCATTCATCAGATCCGATGAAAGGGGAGTTTCTCTGCATATGGCCTGCATCACCTCTGATCTTACAAAAGATAAAAAGAAAGACAGGCAAACAGAGGAGGAAGGAACTCGACTATCACCAACAAAGAGGAGCCAGGAACAGAGTGCATCACTGGAGCTGGTGTCCCTGTTTAGGGCCTCCCAGACCCTGTGGAAGACTGATGCCAAGACACATGGAAATCTCCAAGGACTGCCAGACCCACAGAACTTAAAAGGAGACAAGGAGTTCCCCCAGAGCCCCCAGAGCCAGAAAGCTTTCCCCCAGAACTGGTGCCTGGCATTCAGACTTCTAGCCTCACAAACTGTGAGAGAATACATTTCTGTTTGTTAAAGCCATCCACTTGCGATATTTCTGTTACTGAAGCATGAGAGATCTAAGACAGGCAGAAAGGTTAGTCAGGTAACTGGGCCCAGAGGGCGCAGCTACAAAAGGCAGCAGGTTTGAGCCAGAGTCCTCTACTGCCATCCTGTTCTCCAGCTCCTAAAACTGCCAGCAAAGAAAACACAAAGCACACGCACCCCTTCGCCCAGACAGACGGCGCGGAAGTGACTTGGAGCCATTCCTGCTGCTCATCTATTGCCGTACATCAGCCCTGTCACTGCAAGTGCTGAGGGTACAGTCAGTTCATCTGTTTTCCATTAAGGTGCGCTGGTGGCAGCTGCAGCCAGCCGGCACACTCCAAGCCTTCCCAGCTGTGGCAGAGTTTAACATCTCCTACCTCTGCTGCCTGGCTGCAGAATTCCAAAACGGTCTTCTGCATCAAACAGTCCCAGGGTTTGGGAGTGAGCAGCAACCTATGTACTGGATGTGTAATCATCTCTTAGTTGAATTGCCAAAGTGTGTATATAAATACAACAGTGTTTCTCTGCACAGTGACGGCACCAGAACTGAGCCCTCGCAAGCGGGAATATGTAATTATTGATAAAGAAGCAAAAATCTGTTGCAATGGTATTAGAGGTTTCCCCCCATTCTCATTCAGTGTAAATGCTCTGAATTGTTTTCTTTTTCAAGATGAGTAAGTACCTGAGTAGGTGGTACATAGTTCTAGATACTCCAGAGAGGCTCCCTCTCAATGTGGCTCACCTGGAACCATTTATGCAGAAAGGAAAATCAGAAACCCCACAAAGTCCCACAAAGAAAAACAAAAAAACATAGTGACCTCCATTGGGTTACCAAGGTGGTAAATCTTTATGGAAGTAGATTGCCCCATCTTCCTTTTGCAGAGAAGCTGGTGGGTTTGAACCACCAACCTTCTGGTTAGTAGTCAAATGCCTTAGGCACTGCACCACTGATGGCTAAATAAAGGGGTTATTCCCTTCAATGCTGTATTACCTTCCTCTTTTAAAAGTATAATTAGGCAAAGTTCAGGAGGCAGAAGGGATAGAAGAGGAGGAGGAACAGAAAACACAGGAAGGAAGCGGGATGAGTGCTGTCACACTGTGGGATGGCAGTCAAAGGTATGAAACAAAATGTGTGACTTGCTAAATAGAAAACTAATTTGCCATGTAAACCTTCACCCAAATCACAACCCAAAAACAGTTTAAAAATATTATAATGAGGATGACAATTTTCCAAAATAAAAGACAATGTTCATGCTACAACGTTTATCAAAGAAGGCTCATGACATGAACTTCTATCAAAGAAAGTGCGTTCATGGACAAAGCACTCTGTTGGGGTGGTGTAATCTGTGGGTCCATTTTCAATCCTTTCAGTTTGGATTTCTATTAAAGCTAACAAGGTATCATCCAGGCAGTGAGTAAGGATGCTGAATAACAACAAAGATGGCACTAACTACGACGAAGCAGTAACAACTCGGCAGTCACGGTTTAGACCTGAACCACAGAGGCCAGCGGTTCTTTGGACAGGACTCCGGCCAGGAGCCGTGGGGCTGGGAGCTCTCACCTTGCTGGACCAGTGCGTCGGCCGCAAGTTCCCCGGTGCCCACATTCGCGTACTCTTCATTGGGGTGCTTCCGGTTGTAGTGCCTCTTCAGGGAGCCAGAAATGTTGCAGGAGTAATGGCAGTGGGCACAGCGGAAGGGCTGCAGGGGAGGAGGAGGAGGAGTTAGAGCCAGGCGTGCCCCAGCTGAGGCCACACCCCCAAAGGAAAAATCAGGACTGGCCCCGCCCAGAAAAGTTTTCCCTCCTGGCGAGGTGTTTCAAGGGGACACGCTGACCTTGAGAAGCTGAGTCCTGCCTCTGCAGCCACCAACCAAGTGACCAGGGGCAAGTCGCTCCCCAGACAGGAGTCCCCTGCTGAGGGGCTGCTTTCATGTCCTTTTCTTTCTGTGTACCCCCAATTCTGCAGCTCTTGTTCAGGAAGAGGTCCCAGGTGGAACAAATGGTCTGGTCCCGGCTACTAATCAAAAAAGTTGGTGGTTCGAGCCCCCCGCCCTCCCGCAGCACAGACGAGAGGTCTGGCGGTCTACTTCTGTCAGGTCACAGCCCCTGACAGCCTGACCCCTGACAGCCCGACTGAGCACATCTCCACCCTGAAACCGGTGCCCTTGTTGGGAGACAAAATCAACTTGATGGCAATAGGGTTTTGGTTCAAGAAGAGAACAACGTAGTGAATGATACTCTTCCTTTTCTTAAATGAGTGCCTCTAGCAGCATCTCCCCCTACAGCTCCCCGATGCGCAGGCTCTCTTCATTAAGGGACTTCCTCCGCAGTGTCCATGGGTCAGCCCACAGCTTAAAGCAATCCACTGTGAAACTGAACTCCAGGCACTGCCCCCCCATCCCCCATGAGTAAACACAGAACAAAGACATGGAGTCAGGCACACAGCCTCATCTGCCAGTTTGACAGTGCTTTTGAGCACTTGGGGGAGTGGAGGTGCCTGTTCAGGCCTGCAGAGGGGCCCACCGAGATGGGCCACCAGGCAGCCATGAATGGCGCACCCTTGTTCTTGGTCAGGACATGAACAAGCATCCTTCTAAACCACGTGCTGTCAGTCCTGAAGGCAGAGTGCCGCAGAAAGCCCAGCTCTGCTCCCAGGCCCCGCCTGGCACCCCAGCAGCCGTGCTGAGCAGCAGGAAGCAGGGAGCAAAGGGCAGCCTACAAGGGCCGAGGCGGGAAGGTGCTGGGGCTCAGACGACACAAGTTCAACCAGCAGTGGGATCTCAGGCAGGTCACAAAGCTTGTCTGAGTCCTGATTTTCTCATCAGTAAAACGAGGATGACAGCACTGGCGCTGCGGGAAGGCTGTGAGCAATGAAGGTCATCACCAGCACCCCGGGCCGCAGGTGCTTCTAGAGCCCTGGTGGCACAATGGTTAAGCACTAGGCTGTTGACCAACAGGCTGGCAGTGTGAACTCAACCAGCAGCTCTGCCGGAGAAAGAGCTGGCACTCTGTTTCCAGGAAGATGACGCCTAGAAACCTTACGGAGTGGTTGTACTGTGTCATGGGGGGTTACTATGACTCACAATCTACTTGACAGCACCTAAAAGCAGCTCCAGGCACTTCCTTTTGTTTTTATTGACCATTGTAGCACACCTCTTTGTGTGTCTCTTGGGTCTGATCTATCACTGTGTCTATTAAGGTCTCAGCAGCCACCCCGACTCCGCCGTCCCACTGGCTCATCTCTTCATCAACACCAGAGGCGCTGGCCCGCAGCACGGCACCTCTGCCCGTCAAGGGCGGCAGCAATGGGCGAGCGGACTTCTCGACTCAATGGCACCTTCGAGTCACGCGCTCAGGCCTCCCGGTGAGTGAGGGAAGCAGGAAAGGGGGGCAGGAAATGACAAGGCCCGCCTCTTCTCCCTGTCCCTTCACACTCACTGCACTGCTTTCTCATAGGCCCCTGGCCTACTCTCCCTCTCAGAAAAGCCCCAACCCCTTCACATTTTTGCCCCCCATTCACGTCTCAGGCCTCTGTGAGCCTCCAGGCAAAGCACCCCTGGAGTGACACCAGGCTCTCTCCTCAGACCTCATCGGCCACCATGCCCTCGCTGTGACATTCTCTCCACTTTGCCTCGTGATCCTGCTGTCCCCAGGCTCCCCTTCTCACTTTCTGAATTACCTTCCTCGGTTGCTCCGGGAGATCTGTGCCCCACCCACGATAGTGACTCAGCCATGTGCACAGCTGCTTGGTCAAACACAAGTCTAGGTGTTGCTCTGGAGGTATTTTAAAACAAACAATAAACCCAGAGCTGTCTGGTCAATCCTGACTCATAGCAACCTTATAGGACAGAGGAGAACTGCCCCATAGGATTTCCAAGGCTATCAGTCTTCCTGGGAGCATATTGCCTCATCTTTCTGCGGTGGAGGAACTGGTGGGTTCAAACCATCGACTTTTTGGCTGGCAGCACCCATAATCAAGTCAGCCAATGCCTTTCAGTAAAGCAATCTCTCCGTGTCCCTCAATCTCTCTCTCTGTGTCTCTCAATCTCTCTCTCTCTTTACACACACACACACACACACACACACTTCATTGGCTCTGTTTCTCTGGAGAACCCTATGGCATCAGGCCTAATGCCTGAATGCTGGCCTTCTCCAAGGTTCTGTCCTTGCTTTGTTCCTCTGCCTGGTTCCAATGATCTTCTCTGCACTGCTGATTGTTGGATCTATACATCCAGTTACGGTCCCTCTCCAGATCCATAGATAGAAGTTTTCTCAGCATCTCTACAGAGATACTCTATAGGCATTTCAAAATAAATAAATTCAGACTCACTGTCTTTCTGCAAAACCAGCTCATTGCCCAAAGACAGAAGCCTGAGGGCTATCCTACACATTTCCTTCTCTTACTATTCAACTAATTACTGAGCCTGGTCCAGTCTACCTCTGTAACCCTGCTCAGATCCACTCCATCCTCTTCATCTGTCACTCTGGCAGAAAAAGGTGCCACCCCGCACCATAAAGCAGATGCTGTTGTCCCCAGGAGCACTGCTCTTGGAGGGAAAGTCACAGAAGTTCATCAGTGAGCCAGCCTGCTCTAAACATCCCAGGGGACCTGGCCTACAGCCCTGGTGCAGAGCAGCACAGTGCTCCACTGCACAAGCCAAATGTGTCCTCCACATAAGATCAATGCTGGTGGCGTGGCCCATGAGGGATAATGGAGCAAAGGGCCCTGGACCTAAAGCAAAAACTGGTCAGCCTTCCTCAGCTGATGCTGAGCAGAGAACAGTGTGCCTCAAATTCCAACAGGCAATGATTTGCAAAATGGACATAAGAGCTAGAGCCTCTCTGAGTGCTTTCATCTCCAAGTAAGCAAATATTATGAAATTACTATTTTTAAGATGTTAGCATTTACACAGACATCAAAAGGAAAAACTGTGCAAATGCTATCCTGCCAGAGCTTGGTGGTCAGTGGGAGTGGGAGGAAGAGGCAGGAAAGGAAGGATGATTAAAATGAGAAGCAGGCCTCCAGACTTGACCTCAGGCTCCAGAGTCAAGTTCATCCTTCTCATGGCAAAGCAGAACCACCACCTCCTGAAAGGCCCAACTTCGATTCCCCCTGCCAGCTCTCACGGATAATCACCAGTGAGGAGAAAACTGCCCAAACATGAGCATACAGATTGGCATAGACCCAAACCCAATGCAAACCCACTGCCACCATGTGGATTCCCACTCATAGTGATCTAGAGGACAGAGGGGAACTGCCCCCTAGGCTGTAAACTCTGATGGAAGCAGACTGCCTCACCTTTCTCCCATGGAGTGGCTGGTGGGTTCAGACAGCTGACTTTCTGAATGCATTAACCACTGCAACACCAGAGCTCCTTAAACACATACAGGTAAGCCCAATACATAGATGAGCCCAAATAAAAAATCAGTCTTTGAAGTGCTGATCAAAGACCTCAATTCTTAAGGTTGGAAGGGATCCTCAGCTTTGATCAATCTTCCCTGCACTAGGAATTTCTTCTGTAGCATCGCCGACAGTCTGCCATCTACCTAAGCAGGTGCCATCGAGTGGCTTCTGACTCACAGCAACCCCATGTGTGTCAGATTTGAACTGGATTCCACAGGGTTTCCAATGGCTGAGATATCAGAAGCAGGTCACCAGGCCTTTCTTCTGTGGTGCCTCGGGGTGGACTCAAACCACCAAGCTGTCAGTCATTAGCTGCGTGTGGTCACTCATTCCACCACGCAGGCACTCCTGTCATCTGCCTAGCCTTTCCTTAGAAACAGGGACGTCGAAACTTCCCCCAGTAGCCCCTTGAGCTACTGAACAGCTCTGGGGAGTTGGGAAGATAAACATTCCTGTCTCCCTTCTGTGGGGCTGTTGATTCTACTCGCATGCATACAGTATCACTTTTTATCTAAACCCTGATCCACCTAACTCCCTCCTTAACTGAGGTGGCTGAGCCATGGCCTGCCTGAGAGTGAAACCAGTTCTGGCCTGTGAAGCATTTCAGCAGAGAGCGGGAAGAAGAGAGGACGA
Organism: Orycteropus afer afer; assembly: GCF_000298275.1. Taxonomy (NCBI): domain Eukaryota; kingdom Metazoa; phylum Chordata; class Mammalia; order Tubulidentata; family Orycteropodidae; genus Orycteropus; species Orycteropus afer. The sequence continues at coordinate 7,738,481 of NW_006921656.1, read as the reverse complement.
GGAGAGGGTGAGTGACATCCCTGCCACATGTGGAATCTGATTGCATCACTAACACTGCACATCTTGAGGTTTCATTTATAAATACACATTTACTAACCCTACTCTGAGCCAAGGGAATCCTGATGGCACAATGGTTAGCGTTCAGCTCCTAACTAAAAGGACGGTGGCTCAAACCCATCAGCAGCTTCTGCAGAAGAAAAGACCTGGTGATCTGTTTCTGCATAGATTACAGCTCTGCCCACTACTTGGTGTACATCCTAGAGAAATAAGAGCCACGATGAATAGATATATGCACACCCGTGTTCATCACAGCACTATTCACAACAGCAAAGAGATGGAAACAACTTAAATACCCATCAACAGAAGAATGGTTAAACAAACTACGGTCCATACACACAGTGGAATACTATGAAAAGAACAATGGTGAATCCGTGAAACATCTCATAACATAGATGAACCTAGAGTATGTTATGCTGAGTGAAATTAGTCAACCACAAACGAACCAATATTAGAGGAGACCACTACTGTAAAAAGTGAAGAAAAGCCTTTTACACAAAAAGAAATATTCTTTGAGGTTACCAGGGTGGGGAAGGGAAGGTAAACCCCTAAGTAGGAGCTCTGGCAGTGTAGTACCCAAGGCATTTGACTGCTAACCAGAAGGCTGGCAGTTCAAACCCACTAGACACTCCTCAGAAGGAAGGCTGAGCAATCTACTCCCATACTGATACCGTCTTGGAAACCCAAGTCAGATCCGACTTGACAGCAATGAGTTTGGGTTTGTTTTGTTTTGTTTTGTTTTTAGAGGGTAGACACTTATTAGGTGTAGACATACCTGGGTGAAGAAGAAGACAAAAAAAAAAAAAAAGCCTAAAACTAGTCCATCACCACCTACAGGGGGCATCCAAAGGGGTAGGGGAAGTGAGGAGGAATAAAGATTTACAGTCTTGGAAACCCTATGGTGCATTTCTACTGTGTCCTATAGGTTTGGACCAGCAACTGGTTTGATTTTGGTTTACTCAGAGTCTGGCTCTCTTCTCTAAGCCATGATACAAGGATGAGAGACAACTCTGTGAACCTCACAATATACACGATGCTCTGGACTTAGGTACCAACTCTGAAGACTAAAGGCTGTCAGGCAAACCGTATCACAAAACTTGGTTCCCCAGCCACATGCTTGCAAATAGCAAATGACCTAGATCTCAAAGAAGAAGTTATTACTCGAAAGCATTGAAGCCAGAATCTGGCCAGGAGTTGAGAGGACAAGGTAAGCAGGCTACAAGACTGCAGTTCATGTGGAATAAAATACAAAAGTTCTCACATGGTCAAAAAGAAACTGAATCAATGGCAACACAAGGAGCCTGTTGCCATGCCTGCTATTCAGTGTTACACTAGAGTAACCAGTAATGAGCTGGTTACCAAAGGAACCAAAGTAATGAGCTCTAGCACAATTACCATCACTGTCATAACCAACATTTACTGATAGCTACCATAGCTCTGGTAGCATAGTGGCTAAAAGCACTTGACTGCTAACCAGAAGGCTGACGGTTCAAACCCACCAGCCACTCCTCGGAAGGAAGGTTGGGCAATCCTACTTCCGTAGTGATACTGCCTCGGAAACCCAAGGAGGGGTCGCTATGAGTCGGGGCCAACTCGACGGCACATAACAACAACAACAACAACAACCATAGGCCACCAGAGCTCCCTTTTGTTGCTTTTTGGTTACCATAGGCCAGGTAGTCCTAAGTGTTTTGCATGGATTAACTCATTTAAGCCTCATAACAACCCCATGTGGTAGGTATAATTATTTTCCTTATTTTACAGATGAGAAAACTAAGGTACAAAATAGTTAAGGAACTTACTCAAGTCTCCTAGGCTGGCCATTTGGTTTCCATGAGAATCTAGGGCCCAGCCCAGTCAACCATAAGGAGATGGTTTGGTTTCCTAAGCATGTACCTCCCCCAGGACCCCCATTGGGAGGGGCATGGTTTGGTGTTCTTGGACCTCCTAGACATAAGGCAGCCAAGACCTAATCACCAGCTTCTGATTGGAGAAACGTAGGCCATTACGGGGATACCAGGTGTGAGGCAGGGTCTGTAGAGTGTCAAGAAGATGAGAGTAGACAGTAGCCTGGTCTCAATAAGCCACATGTGCTATGTTAGGAAAATAGACTTCAGGTGATGGGAGCCACCAGCAGGTGTCAGCCAGGGAGTGACGGAGCCAACTTCACATTTTAGAAGTATCACTCCAGCAATAAAACAGAGGATGGATTTGAAGGGAACAAGACTGCAGGCAGGGGACCAACTCTCAGGTTGTTCAGTGGCTTCGATAAGGGATATTGAGGCCCTGAAATGAGATAACAGAATGACAGAAGGGGAAGTGATAGTTTAAGAGAGACGGAGGAAGTTGAACAAACCAGTCCTGATGAATGGGTTGATGTGTGAGAGGATGGAGATGCAGAGCCATGAGAATGAATATCAAGTCCCAGCATGGATGGCAGAGGGGACAGGAAGGCCACCAGCTGTAGAGGAAGGTCTATGGATAAGGAGAAGGTGAATCTATAGAACTCCGGCTTTCAATGAAGGTAGGTCCAGGTAGTGGATTGGAGACATGAGTCTAGAATTCACAAAATGTTCTGGATTATAAAACAGATCTCAGTGTGGGCAATGGGAAGATGCCCTGAGACTGAACACACTCGTTGCAAGTGGGTGAGTAAAGCAAGAAGAGAAATAACTGGAATAGAGCACAGGGAACCGGCCAAAGAAGAGGAGCTCGCGACAAGGACGAGGGAGAGAAACTGCGGGTGGAAGAATCAGAGGGGTCTGCAGTCACAGAAACCCAGGGAGATGTGTCCTTCAAGGAGGAACAACCAACTCAAGTGCACTAAGAAATCCTGTAGATGAGGTGGGTTTGGTCACTGATACCCTCACCAGGGAGAGTGTCAGTAGCAGGCTAGAAACAAAGGCCTGATTGAAGGAGCTTTCTCAGAAGATATCGTGAAGATCTCGCACCTGTGTTGAAGACAAAGGGCACCTAGGCTTGTTGAGGCTGAGGCTCTTGCAGATCGTCAACAACTTGTGTCACAAACACATGGAAACACAATTTTTCACAACTGGAGGATTTTCTGTTATGGTTCTTGAAATATAGAAAGAAAACAGAAGAGAACAGGAAGTTCATCCCATGCATGAAATTGTGTTCCGAAAACCTCAGTGACAACACATGTAACTACATTAAAGTGAGGCGAATCCAATTCCCTCCAGCTTCCGGGAAGGGATTCAGTGTGATGTTTTAAAACAGACTAGAAGCTGGTGATGAGGTAACGTCCAAGGTCGTGACACTGGCGACCAATTATAAAGCATATAGGTGGCTTTCTAGTACAAGGAGCCGTTGCTTTGCTGACTGCAGTCACAGGAAGCAGGAAGGTGCCGCCGGGTGGGATTCTGCAGCCTAATGTGAACAAATCAGCCCAGTGTGATGGTCGTGGAACTGCACCAATGAGCATAGAGATCCAAGTGTGTGGGCCCGCCAGGCCCGGTGGGGGACAGAGAAGACTAGTGCAAAGGAGAGTGCTGCGTGACACCATGGGATGAGGCCCAGCCATACCTCAGAGTTTCATGATCAGAAGAGACAGGAGACCAGCCACCAGTCCAACTAGCACCCAAGCAATTTTGTATCCAAAATGCACAAAAAGGTCCTACAGCTTTATAGCTGACGTGAAGTGAACTGGCTGGGTCAAGGTCATTAGACTGCCTATGGTGACAGCACTGTGGCCTAGGGATGCCTTCACAGCCCTGAGACCTTTGTGACTATGGGATATCATTCTCACATCAGACATGGGGAGAAGGTGGAGAGAGAAGCCAGACCCAAAGGGCAGGAGATCAGGGTGCTGCTCTTGGGCCTGCCACCAAGTAGCTGGTTCATCTGGGCTGATCAAACTCCACTGTTTTTCAGTCAATATCTGTGAAATGGGGAGAAGCCTTCCCACCTGCCTGATGAGTTAAATGAAGCAACCGAGTGCCGAGAACGGGACTGTGCTTGGGAGTATAAAGAATATCAGGGCTGATGTCTGTAGTCCCTAATTAATTTGCACATGGACATTTGCTGATGTGGTTACTGCAGGCACCAGAAACCTCCTCCTAGTGGGTGTCATCCCAAGTCTTCCAGGAAAAGAGTCGTCTCCCTCCTTGGTGGCCCGTGACTGTCCCATGGAGTCCAGTCACAGAGAAGGGCAGTCCTGCCAGCAGGAGCCCAGGAGGTCCCCACTGCTCAGTGGCAGGGACATTGCATCCCAACTTTAGAGGTCTTGCCCC
>NW_006921656.1:7708723-7715670 GCF_000298275.1 Orycteropus afer afer | reverse complement strand
ATTCATCATACCACATATGCAAGTTGTCTGCCATGCTCTGGGTGTAACTTCCAGTTCACTAAGAAAAGCATGAAGACAAAAAGAAGAAAAAATAAATGAATGACTAAATCAGTAAACACGTGACATATCACCTCCTTATAAGGTTTTCGTAAGAATCACAGAGAACTGACAGAAACGGCTCAGGATGTGCCTTCTCACATAGCCTCCAACAAATGGCAGCCGTTACTGCTATTAATGACTCTAGTAACTGCACAACTTCACCCAGGCATGCAGAGATGGTTGGGTATATTTTCTCTCACCTGTGTGATGAGAATTTCATCAATACAAGTACGGTGTCCTAACATAGCTGCCATAATCCAAACGTCCAAAAAGCGTACTGCATTGGAGTCTCTCTAAAGACCTGGTGACAGGCCTGGAGAAAATATTAACCATAGCTCTGGCTCTGCCAACCCTAAATCAAGTTACACAGGTGGAGGGATGGAGTTGGATCCTGCGAGGGCTTCCCTGGGGCTTCAGCGGCAGGACCCCTGTAAGATTTATGACAGTGCTTCTTAGGCTGAGAAACCTTGGCAGGAAGATGTGGTTTTTTCATTAATATCCAAGGTAGCCATCAATTCCCAAAACTGCAAGATAACACCGAGTCCCCCTGAGATCTGCGCACCTGGGCAAGGGGGCTGAATTCTTGACAACACGTAATGTGAGCTCTTTCCCTTCTCAGGCTTTGACTCAGTTATATCTGAGGTGCATGATGCAATTTCATCTCCTCAGAGCCTTGTTGAAAGGAAAAGGCATAGAGATGGATCCTCAGACTGAGCTCTCACCTGGGCTTTATGGAAAAAAACCACCAGAGCAGGTGCTTCCGACCAAGCCCTCCGCCCAGCCCCATGCGCAGTGGGTAGCGGTGTGGCCACAGGACATGGCTCGTTTACCTTTGAGTGGCAGAAGTTTCTGGAGTCAGAGAGACCTGGAGTCAAACCAGGGTTCTACCACTCAATGGCTTGGTGACTCTGGGCAACGTTCCTCGCTGGATGGTAAGGCTCAGTGATGCTGCCCATCCCGCAGCTGCGTGGCGATGCTCATCGAGTCATCATCACGGACCACTCAGACGCAGGACCCCAGCACAGACCCACCAGCTACAGGCAAAGGAAGGATGGCATCCCTTTGGCCGGAAAACTTACACTTGGCGTCTGAGAATGCTCGTGTTTACACCTGCAGGCACCGACGAAGGAAGGGAAGTGTAGCACACCGTCAATCACAAGCCTCGTCCCAGCCTGGGGTGCAGAGAGCTACACTGCCATGGCACAGATGGGGTTGCTGATGGTCATACAGGCAGCCAGCCAGCCAATCCTGGGGCTGCGGTCAGGTCCTTGGCGCCCGGCACCGCAGACCTGCACGCACCACGGCAAACGGACACCGCTTCAGCAACCACCTCTCCTGCTGGCGGGTGGTTGCTGCGGGTCGCCATCAACTCGAACTGCCCCCCAGGGTTCCAAGGCCATGACCTTTCAGAAGAAGACTGCCAGGCGTGTCTTCTGAGTCACCACTATGTGAGCTTAAACCGCTCATTTCTAGGCTAGTAATTAAGCTCTTAAGCATTGGCGCTACCCAGCGAGGGGCTCTGATGGGTTATGGCCCATTTCTCCAACTTTCCCCACTAGAATGTGCTTTCAGTTTAGCAAATGGGTTTTTGTTGCAAATCACAGCGTCAACAAGACGGTCCCATTGCCACAGCAGTATCCAGCAAGCGATGTTCTGGTAGCTCAAATGACTCCCATTTCCCCCCTCCCTCCTTCCTTATTCCTGTTTCGCTCTGTGCGGGACCGAGCACCTCACTGCCAAGGCACTTAGACACGGCTTAGCACATTTTCACCTCACTACACCTCTGGCTGGGGGCAGGGGTGCTTCAGCGGTAGAATTCCCGCCTTCCATGCATGAGAACTACGTTCTCTCCCAGCTGGTGGTGCTCCTGGTTTACAACCACCACCCATCTGTGAAGAAACACAGTAAAAAGCTGAGCTCCCAACAATAATAATAACAAGCAGATGTCATAATAGAAAGAAAAAAAAAAAAAGAAGAACTCAGAAACCATGTAAGAATTCATCTGCAATAGAAGGAATAAATACATCATGTTAAGTTCACACAAGCAAACACTATTTCACCCCATTAAGTTCACACAACAGAACACTATACAGCCAAGAAGGGAATAAACTAGAGCCACCCGTTGGCCAGTGGAGGCGTGTGTGTTGCCATGATGCTGAACAGGTTCCAGCAGAGCTTCCAGACTCAGATGGACCAGGAAGAGAGGCCTGGTGATGTACCTCTGGCAGTGAGCCAGTCCAACCCGACGGGCCCCAATAGTTCCATCAGCAGCCAACAGTGCAGGATCCGCAGCTGCAGTTTTCTGTGCCTGGACTCCTGAAATGCTTCATTAAATGTCACCATGGTTGGGGCCACCTCAACAGTAGCTAACAACAATACCGTGACGGAGGGACATCGAGAGGCAGAGCAGGTGCCCAGGCACTTGATGGCCACGTGAAGATGGCTCAGGGCTCAACACTGGAAGGTCTGTGGCCGGCCATGCCCTGTGGCTAACAGGGCCTCAGAGGAGCCGGTGTCCCACCTCCGTCCACCAGAGGCCTTCCATCATGAGTGCTTCACAGAAGTTCAATGGAACCTATTCACTTACTGATTAGTTCACTCAACAAACAGTGATGTAGTCTAGGGGCTGAGAACAGAACAAAAACGAGAACAAAGTCCCCTGAAGAACATACATTCTAATATCACGGACAAGTAATTAGCAATTCCTCAGATGCCAATAAACACCATGGAGAATCACGGAGCAGGGTGAGGTGGGGAAGGGGGAAGGAGGCTCTTCTGTATTGGGCTGGTGTTTGATAAGGTGGCGGCTGACTGAGAGCGGATGGAGGGGAGAGAAAGCCAAGCGGCAGTCTGGGACACAATCTCCCATCCACTCAACAGCTACCAATATCCCATGGAACTAATTTTCTAGGGAACACACTTTGGAAAACTACTTGACATGGCCCTCCAATGGGAGTCCCTCTTGTCTCCTTCAGGGGGCCTGTGTGCTGAAGGTGGAGACCATGCCTTACATTCCTGTTGTCTCCCCAGGGGGCCTGTGTGCTTCCTGAAGGTGGGGACCATGCCTCACATTCTTGTTGTGTTGCCCACTCTACCCAGTGGTGCACTCAGTACTCCAAATCCAAACCCACTGTCATCGGATCGATTCTGACTCACAGCCACCCCACGGGACAGAGCAGACCCGCCCCATAGGGCTTGCAAGGCTGTCGTCTTTATGGAAGCTGACTGCCACATCTTCCTCCTGAGAAGCAGCAGCTGGTTTGAACCACCGACCTCTCAGTTATCAGCAGAAGGCTTTAACCACTTTACCACAAGAGCTCCTCGCTCTGGGTGCAGTGACACGCAAAACAAAGCACGCAAGAACGAAAGCCCTGACGGGCTGATGCCGTGTTACCCTGCTACTCAGGGTTAAGTGCACTCAGGAGAAACTCCTTTTCCATTCACAGAACTTGCCTCTCACAGACTCTCTGGACCCCTCGTCCCATTACCCACACAGGGTCACCCAGCAGCTCCTGACCTTTTAGGAAATTCTGCACAATGACAGGGAAGGGCAGACTGCTTCACAGCTGTAAGGAGTGCACCCTCAGAGCCCCCCACTCCCCGCCTGGGAGTCAGCTCAGCAGAGTCACCTGCAGGCTCCCCACCTACAGGAAGAGAAAACCGGTCAGAGGTATTATTAAGATCTAAGATTTCAAGCAGTGCCTTGACATGTTTGAGCCTCACAAGGCCCTAAAGGCCTAACTGTGTGCTCCCCTGTTCTAGCCAGACATGTCCCCCAACACCCGCTAGTTCCCCTATCAGCTGGACCAGCTGTACTCCCCCAGGTCATCAGCCTAACAGGGTTCAGTCCCCTGCTGGCACACGGAATTATTCAAACGAGCCAATCACATCTTCCCCGGAAACAGGGTAACCCCACCCTCTTATTACTATAAAGTATGCCTCCCACAGGCAGATGGAGAAAGAACAAATAGAGGCAGAAGCAAAGACATAAAGAAACACACACCAAAAAGGAAAAGGCTCACATACTAAGGCGCACAAGGAGCCCTGGCGAAGTGATAAAGGGCTTGGCCGCTAACAAAAAGGTTGGCAAAATGTTCAGTGGTCTGAATCTACCAGCAGCTCCCCGGGAGGAAGACGTGGCAGACAGCTTCGTAAAGGTCACAGCCTCAGAAACTCCATAGGGCAGTTCTACTCTGTCTTATAGGGTTGCTGTGAGTCTGATCAACTCAATGGCCACAGGTACCAGGAAGACGCTCATTCTCAGTATTTTAGCTTTTAGAGATGTTTTTACTACAGATTTGTAAGCAACACTGGGAGCTGACAGGTTATCACTGAGAATAAATGTCATTCCCTTCTCCTTGTCCCACGCCAAGCACAATTCAGCCCGGTGATCTCCACCATGGGCCCTGTGTGCAACAAGCAGTTAAGACTCTTGGCTGCTAACCAAAAGGCTGGCTGTTCAAGTGCATCTAGAAGTACCTCAGACAAAAGGCCTGGCAATCCACTTCCAAAAAAATCAGTCACTGAAAACATCACAGAGTCCAGTTCAACTCTGACATGTATGGTGTTGTTGACGGCAACTGGTTTTTGATAGACACCAATTGTGCCCTGCAATCTCAACCTTCCTGGAAGCCAGACGGCTGAGGTCAAGGCCATCTCACACCATCCACATCGAGAGAGAACATCCCCCTCCCAGTTTTGTGCTTTTATTTTTTTTTTTCCCCCTTGCCTTATCTCCTCAGGATTTATGGATAGGAGAACACAGGGCCAGAGTGGGTTCAGGGTCAGCCACAAGACCAACACCAAGGTGGGGAGGGGGAAAGATCTGGAAGGAAAAAAGCCTATCTTCACATCGTCGTATCTTTTAGCAAGCACAAAGCTATTTCTGTTTTTAAAATAATGCCAGAGACAAATTAAGCAATTTAAAAGAATAAATGTGTGAGACCCTGGGGTACCACGGGTTCCAAACTGGCTTGCATTGAGGCAATTATCCCATCCCAATAAATAACAGTAAATCAATATGCACTAATTGCATTTTGCGCAAGAGCTTAGAAGACTCTTTAGTGCTCTCTGATTATTGATTTTTTGGTAATCGCTTGTGCTGTCAAAAATGCAATATTTCCAAAGAATATACTGCACACTATTAGACAGACAGGATTTTCATTGAACATAAAGCAATCCAATTTCCTTTCTTCTTTCCAGATGTGCCTTAAAACTCTACAATACAATGAAGCAGAAGATGGCACTGAGAGGCTTTCTGAACAAATGGCCTCTCCTGGCCTCCTCCACCCCTCCTCAAACCCAACCCGCCCCCCACGCTCCCTCCTCCACCACCCATGCAAACACTGGCTCAGAGGAAAGATGAAAATCATGTCCCTAAACTGTGACTCTTCACTGCCAGGCAAGTTCAATGCTGAAAAGCAAAGCCACCACCACACCAGAAGCCACACACTTCCCTTCTGGCCCTCTTTGTCCCTTGGTTCAGTCATTCCCACTGAACTTGGGAAATGCTGCCTATTAAGTTTATACTCAGTCAGCATTTTGCTTCAAGATTTCGCTTGAGTTCTGATAGCTGAATATGTAACTTCAGGCTTATATAATCCAGGCAGCAAGGGGAAAAAAGGGCAAAACCCAAACACATTGCCACTGAGTTGATTCCAACTCATGGTGACCCTAAAGGAAAGATCAGAATTACTTCAAGAGGTTTCCAAGGCTGTAATCTTTACGGAAGCAGATTGTCACATCTTTCTCCCATGGAGAAGCTGGTGGGTTCAAACTGCCCACCTTTCAATGAGCAGCTGAATGCTTTAACTATTGCACCACCAGGAAGGTTACAAAACATCCTGCTTGGCATGAACACATGTAGGCTGCCAGGTGGGGAACAGCTCTGTCCACAAAGAGACGTGGTTCCAAACCCCAGCTCCCCCACTCCTGTTACTCTTAAGCACACCACTGAACTGGATTCTGGGCCTCAACTTCCTCATCTATAAAATGGGGCTATTAATAGCTGCCTCACAGGGCTTCGTAATGGCTGAATAAGGGAATGCAGGTAGTCTACCTGCTGGAATGCCTAGCACATAGCTATTAGAAAAGGCACCAGCTCACTCACCTGTCTTCCTTATTCTGCTTCTATGCATTTAAATCAATGTTCAACCTTGTGACACCTTCTGATGGAAAGAGGAAGCCATTTCCTCGGTAACAGGAGAAGCTGTAGGATAAATGAGACCGTGACGCCCTAGAGATGCCGCGTGACCTAGCATTCTGTGGGGTACTGAGGATCTCAGACTAAGCAGCAAGGGGACTATTTACAGAGGGAGATTTCTAAATATTCTGCTCCTTTAACATTGTTTTCTCACTTTCACCCCCGTGCTAAGTTTCCAGTGAAACTTTTTGTGACCTCACCAGTCATGGATTGAGTTGTGTCCCTCAAAACTTTATGCTGAAGTCCTAACCCTTATACCTATAAAAATGACCATGTCTCCATTATGTTAATGAGGCCATACTAGAGTGGATTCTGAGGGGGTCTTATTAAAAGAGAGTAGCACAGACGCAGAACAGGAAGGCTGATGCCACGTGACACACAGCTCCAGAAGCCAAGGGACATCAAGAAATGCCTGGGGCTATACAGATGGATCTTCTCTGAGAACCCACAGCCAGAGGGAGATGGCCGAGCCCCCACCAACACCCCGAGTTAGGACTCTTAACCTCCATAACGATGAGGAAATACACTTCTGTTCTTTAAAAACACCCACGTACCTTCTAAAAATTAAATTTTTATGTGCTTCCAAAGACTTCTCCAAAAGAGTCAAAAGAGAACCTACAGATTGGGAAAAAATATTTGGTAATAA
>NW_006921656.1:7679403-7706888 GCF_000298275.1 Orycteropus afer afer | reverse complement strand
GCATTGTAAATTTTGGTCAATGACATGAGACAAAGTATATGTGAACTGCTGTATGAAAAGTGAATTTACTCTGTAAATCTTCACCCAAATCCTAATTTAAAAAAAAAAAAAACACCCACGTGTGGGTGGTACTTTTTGTTACATTGGGCCTCCAACACTAAGACACCACCTAGCACCACCTGTGCTCAATTTAGCATCTCTGTCCCTTACACATTCTATGTGCTCAAACACCGGTGTCCTTTCACAGATGACTGACTGGTCCAGCTTCCCATGGTGCCCATATTAGGAAGGCCTGAGAGATCTATTTCATTATCAAGAACATGCTAACCCTTCGATTGTAGATATCACTCAGCCAGAGGACTTGCAATCTGTAAGTTGCACGTAATAGGATAAGATGCACCCAACTAAAACGTGGTTTTTAAGTAACGATAAGGGTTGGGGTAATGAGTTCGCTGGTCTTCTGGGTCCCCACAGAGCTGTGCACGTAACTTTCCAACGGCACTTTGCACATCTTGCTGTCATTTTTTACCCACATGCTGCCCTCCACAGACCTGTGGACCCAATCCCCTGGCCCAGTGTAGAGCCTGGTGCACAGCAGGTGCATGGAAACGGGGTGCTGAATGTGAATAGCCCTCTCATGTGCTGTGATCAAACCTTCAGATGGTATCTCGGCACTGTATTTGTACTCAGGTTGTTTCCGAAATTTCTGAATGTTACATTATGGTGTCACAAACTCCACACAGAAGATTTAGGAAATTTTCATCCATCAGGGATAATGAAATCAATGATGGAAGTCTTCTCTATTCCTCACAAGTGTTGAGAAAATGCTTCAGTCACACACAGTTTAAATCAACAACAGGCAATAGGTTTCTTCAGGGTTCATGATATACATTTTTGAGGATTCAGTTTCTTTTAAACACAAATGGAACAGAAATGAAAATACAGAGTGTCATTTCAAGGTGATGGCTTGACCAGTTTCACTTTTGAAAGAACAAACTCAGCTGCCAACAACAGGATTAACGCCCTACCTGAGAAGTGCAGCCCTCAGCTTCTGAAAGTCACGGGGCAAAGGAAAAGCCCAGAGCTGCCCACACAGCAGCCAACAGAGCTGCTTGGCCTCAGGAATGGAGAATCCGAAAGTAAGAAGTCACACTGAACCGTTTCCAAAATGTACACATCTGGAAAACTGCTGATTTTAGGTAATTTTTTTTTTTTTTGCAGATTTGCAGTTTCACACTCCAGATTCTTGACGTGCTTCCCAGAGTCCGGGCCTTCTTGGCGCACTTGACGGCACCTCAGTTCTCCAGTGCTGCTATGACAGAAAGACCACAAGTGGGTGGCTTCCACAGAGATTTTTTTTCTCACAGTTCAGGGCAGTGGCTCTGGGAAGTCTCTCTCTGTAGGCTCTGGAAGGAAGGTCCTTTCACTCGAGCTTCTGCCTCTGTGACCCTCAGATGGCTTGGCATCCCTCTTACCCCCATGTCTGCTTCCTCCTTTAATCTGCTTCTTTATATCTACAAAGACATTGACTCAGGACACCTGCACTACTCCTGCGTCCTTCACATCACAAAGACGACCCAGTCCTGACTGCACTATAACCACAGGTAGCGGGGTCTGGATTTACAACACACGATTTTGGGGTTGCAATTCAATCCATAAGAGCCTCACAGAGGAAAGACCCAAAGTGCAACCTCCTTCCAGCACTGGTGGCTGGTGGCACATCTTAGCGCTACGCAGAAGAACGGGTGGGATGTGGTGATGAAGAGCACGGCGAGGGGCAGGCAGGGCAGGCCCTCTGGAGGGCAGCCAGACTTTCTGGAAGCACGGGCAGCAGGGCCAGCAGTGCACGCAGGAGGGGCAGCCCCCGTGGCAGGGGAAGGAGAGCTGATTATGGGCCCCGTGAGGAAGACACACCTAATAAACGGTCTCTGTGTTACAGGACGCGTGTGTGCAGTCAGGCACATTGTAAAGGAACATCCCAAATGAGTGTGATCAGGTGAGCATGACCCAGGGAGCAAATAGAACTCGCCACCGGTCCCAAGAATCCTCCAACAAAGGGTTGTTGACAAATAGGAAGAGACTACAGTTTTGATAATTTTGTGACAAAATGAGAAAGGAACAAAACTGAGATGGGGTTGGTACCACACTAATGCGATCCCTAAGCACTTAGGAGAACTATGAGACGAGCCCTAAGCTTAATTAAGCACTTACTTAATTCTCACAAGAGCCCCTGGGGGAGGCACTGTCTGTCCCCAGGCTACTGACATGTTTCCCAGGTTAGGTGACTTGCCCAAGGTATCACAGGGAGTAAGCAGCAAGCTGTATTCTACGACACAGTCATACCTCGCTTATACTTCATCTTACAGCATGTTGCAGGCACTGTGGTTTTTACAAATTGAGGCCTTGTGACGACCTCGTGTCAAGCACTCTATCGGGGGCGCCAATATTCCCAACAGCACGCATTCACTTCACATCTGTGTCATATTATGGTAATTCTCACAATATTTCAAACACTTTCATAATACCATTGCACACTTAATAGACTCCATATAGTGTAAACCTAACTTTTATGTGCCTGCAACTCACATTATTGCAATATGCACTCCATTGTGGTTGTCTGGAGCCGGACCTACAATATCTGCAAGGTTTGCCTGTAATCTGACTCTAAAGCCAAGACACACAATGTATTTTTCTTTTTTTTGAAAAAAAAAAAGAAGAAGAAGAAGAAGGGTTTGTGCCAAACAGAATCTCAATGGAATTCCAAAACGCAATGTCATTATCTTCATAGCATGGTGTCAGAGATGAGAGACACGGTTATATACTGCTTTGACAGTTGGTGGTTTCTAAAATATCACTTTTTATTTAGTTTTACTGCTTTTCTCTTAAATTTATTGAATAGATAAAATATTCGACTTACATAGTTACAAAGCTATTTGCAGGGAAAAGTCTCTCTCCCAAGCCTGTGCTCCTATCCACTCAGCTCCAACTCCACCCACACTTAATGGCCAGTAGTTCTTTGCTTATTGTGTGTGTATACTTCCAAGGGCTGTAAAGCAAACAGAAGTAAATGCAAATATGGGTTTTCCCCTTATCATCCCAATGGCAGCACACTCTACACTGTTCTAGACGACTTCACACAGTCTCTTACACAGTTTTCCAGAGCTGTTTAAGATAAGGAGACAGCTGCCTGGTCTTCCACAGCTACACAGCCTCTGTAGCTTGGATGCACCGTTGTGCATTTACCCCTTACCCTACTCCTGGAAGTCCCTGGGTGGAGCAAAGGGTTAATGCACCCAGCTCTTAATCGAAAGTTTGGAGGTTTGAGTCCATCGAGGCTCCTTGGAAGAAAGTCCTGGTGACGTGCTTCTGAAAACCCAGCTGCTGAGAATGCAGCGGAGCGCAGTTCCACTCTGACCCACATGGAGTCACGATGAGTCAGAGTCAACTCCATGGCAACGGGTTGGCCCCCACTCATGGATGTTTCCACTGCTTCTGGTGAACAACCCCTGAGCAGGCATCGCTTCGTACATGTGCACACACAGCTGCGGGATGAGCGCTAACAAGCGGCAGCGCTGACCAGAGAGAATATGCATCTGCCATTTTGACAGATCTGCCAAACTGCCCCCCCGTGGGTGTGCCCATTTATACTCCCACCGGCAACACACAGGAATGGCAGTTGCCTCACAGGCTTACCAACGGAGACGCCATCTGACGTCTGAATATTCACTGAGCTGACAAGGGAAAACTGGCACCTTAGTGCAGTTTTCTTTGATGCTCTCCTGTTCCCAGGAAGGGTGGGCATCTTATCATGCACTCCAGAGCCATTCTCCTCTGGGACCTGTTGTTTATATTCTTTCCCTGTATTTTAATTGGGCTGTCGGTAACAGTTTATTTTCAATATGAAATAATCATTCATAAAAATAAGACAAATATTCAAAAGCCAACATCACATGAAAATGAAAATAATTCCAGCTTTTCAATTAATCTTTTTCCCCTTGGGTTTTTAAAAGCTATTCTCTTGAAGTGCCATTCCTGGTTTTACATCTACCAAGTGCACAGAAAGAGAAAGATCTAGGGAGAGTGAATGGGTGACCAGGCAAGCAGGCGATCTGGGAGGCGCATTGGAGCAGCCTGAAGCAGCTGAAACGGTACTTCTGAAGACCCATCTTTGAACAGGGCTCTGACACAAGCCCCAACTGGGCTTCCGGGATGCTCTCACTCACTCTCTCTCCCTCCCACCCCGACCTCAGTGCCTCTCAAGGCGAGAAGGACAAAGCACAACTGCTCTTCTCATTATCGGCCACTACAGCTCAATTCCACAGGGTGCCTAAGTCCCAGGAGGGCCCTGGGTGGCACAAACGGTCAGTGCGTGTGGTAGCTTTCTGAAAGGCTGCCAGTTCAAGTCCTCTCAGAGTGTCTGGGGAGAAAGGCCTGGCAGTCTGCTCCCAAAAAGTCAGTCACTGAAGAGCTCTATGGAGCACAGCTCTGCTCTGACCCACATGAGGTTTCCATGGGTCAGCAACAACTCAAAGACAACTGACGGTAAGGAACCTCAGTGCCAGACCTCTCACATGGACATAATGACACGTGCACGGCCAGCCAAAAAACTCCCCTCTGAATGACCACCTCTTTTAAGTGGAAACATAAACTTCATTTAAAAATAAAGTCACTTTTCAACTGGGGTCTTAAAAGCTTGCAAGTGGCCATCTAAGAGGCAACAATTGGTCTCTCCTCGTCCAGAGCAAAGAAGAATGAAGAAAACCAAAGATACATGGAAACAATGAGTCCACGGGACTAGTGGACCATGGAAACCTCAGCCTATGTGACCATGAGACCAGAAGAAATAGTTGGTGCCCAGCTACCACTGTCAATCACTTGGAAAGGGATTAGTGTAGGAGAGTCTACATAGAGTGGAAGAAAAACGTGGAACAAAACTCAAAATCACAAAAAAGACAAGTATTAGTGGTATGATAAAGACTGGACTTTAACCCACTCCCATGGCTTCCAGCCAAACAACAACTAAAAAAACCAAACTCACTGCCATCGAGTTGGTCCCAACTGATAGTGACCCCTCATTGGGTTTCTGAGGTGGTATCTCTACAGAAGTAGATTGCCCCATCTTCCTTCCGAGGAGTGGCTGGTGGGTTTGAACCAATACCCTTTGGTTTGGCAGTCAAATGTCTTAGGCACTACGCCACCAGAGCCAAACAACATACAGGTGTATAAGTTGAACATTTATACCAGTTAGGTGCACTCCTTGGAAAAGTCAACCATGGGAGATCAGAAGGGCAGTATCTGTACAAGGAAATAGCTCAGAGGGTAGGAATGCAGAGGAAAGAAGGACACAGGGAAAAGGTAACCTCAGGGAGGAAGTGAGAAGAGAGCTGTTACATTATGAGGATTGCAACCAGTGTCATGAAACAACATATGTGTGCACTGTCGTAGGGAAAATGAATTTGCTCTGTGAACTTCCACCCAAATCACAATAAATAAATAAAGTAGCTTCTGATTCACGGGCAAGGAGGCTGCCGCTGAATCGATCAGCCCTGCTGGGCTTCTGAGCAATGACTCAAATAGCACAACCTGTAACTGAGAAGGCTTTGAAGACTGAGTCACAGTCAGCGTGTGTCTAACGGAGAGGGAAACATGGGCAAGGTGATTCCTGCCCAGCCCTCACGTTGCCTTACATAACAGTGCATCAGCATGTTTACTTATAAGGAAGCAAAGGACGGAGCAGCAGGCTGAAGGAGCAATTTATGTTTACAGACTGCTGACTCAGCAGGCTTATCTCGTCCAAGTACCCCCTCCCTGTACTTCTTTAAGGGGAGGGCGTCTGCTCCACCCCAGGGATGCATCTGTGAATTGTCAGTGGAGCAAGGGCCTCACCCAGGGCGTTACAGCCCCCACAGGCTTTAGGACAGCATGGGAACGCATGGAGAGGCCCATCGCGGAGCTATTACAGCAAAACCTGGGACAGACTGAGCTGTCCAGTCACGAAAGCACAAGACCAAACCAAACCCATGCAATTCTCACTCATAGCACCCCTGGAGGACAGAGCAGAACTGCCCCATAGGCTTTCCAAGGCTATCGCTCTTTATGGAAGAGACTGCTTCATCTTTCCCATGCTGAACAGCTGGTGGGTTTGAACCGCTGACCTTATGGTTAGCAGCCAAATGCTTAAACCACTGCACCACCAGAGCTCCTGATCTAATTTGAAGGAAACAGTTAATTAATTAAGATATAGCCATCCTTCAGTAATCATTAACAAAAACAGTTATAAGTCCATTTTGAAGCGACAGGATGATCCCCATGAAATGATGGTAAACAAACAGCAGCATTTATTGGCACGGAGACTCTCCGGCACTGCCTTGCCTGGGAGGCCACTCTAACTCTCAAGTAAAATATTCTTAGCAAACCATCTGGCCACTCTGTGAAGCCACATTCTCCAAGACAGCTTTATGTCGATCATAAAAGTCCCCATCAGAAAAGGACGCATTTACCGTATGACCTCCACCATGTAAAAATAAGAACATTACATGGAAACACTCTACAAGGGATCAAAGAGCATTCTGCAAATATTACACAGTGAACACGTATTACTTTCATCTTTTAAATAAATATATAAATAAAAACATGTAATTTAAAAAAGCAGTATAGGAGCCGGCCCTCATTACAGTGTTCCTGACACAAATTATACATTGTAAATTATGTATATAGCCAGATCTCTCTATGTATATGATTTATAATATATAATCTTGTGCTGCAGTGAATTACTTGGTGCAGCTCTTTCGGTCAAGGTCTTTGTGACTCCCATCGGATGACTAGGTGGAACTCTGCAAATGTCAGATGCTTGTGGCCCACCAAGGCGACTGGAGAGTTTGCTAATGATGCCAATAAGGTGCATGACCCCCTTGTGGGGGTGGGACTGTGCAAATAAGGTGGATGGTACCCTAATGTGAGGAATGGGCAGTCTGCCATCCCACTAGGCTTAAAATGAGCCCTTCTAGAGGCAGAAAAGGGGCTCTTCCTACGCTCAAGACAGAGGAGACCTGGGAGTGGAGCGCGTCCTTGGACCCGAGATCCCTGTGCTGAGATGACAGTGGACAGACAGCAGCAGCAGAGGCAGCAGAAGCAACCCCAGCAGGAGACAGAGCAAGAAAGCTGAGCGTCTCTGGGCAGGAGGCTTGCCGGTGGAGGGGGTGCCTAGCAGTAGAGCTCAAAGAGCTCCATGACACTTGCCCAAGCAGCACAGACGCCAGGCCGAGAGCCACACAGAGGCACAGCTGAGGGCATGGCCGAGGGGAGGCTGTCCTGATGGAAGAACTGCATCCTGAGCATTCCTGAACCTGAATTGTAACCTGTTCCCTAATGTACTCCATCATCATAAGTATTATCTATGAGTCTTTTGTGGCCATTGCAACAAATTAGTGAACCCAGTAGAGAAGTTAGGAGAGATGGTTGGTGTCAGAATTGGTAAAAAGGTTGGATGCTGGTCACATGTCTGATTTCTACCTCACAGGAATCAACCTTGGGCTACTACTGCTGCTGATGGTGAACCTGTCTCCCCCTCATGAAGTCAGAGGAGGTCAGAGGAGCTGTCCCCACACCCTTTTTGGAAATCTAGATCTGGAAAAGCAAAGAAGAAACTGGTTTCATCTTGCAAGTCAGCTCCATTAGTATGATTTACTTGAGAACTGTGAGACCTCACTAACTACAAAAAACCAAATCCACTGCCATCGAGTAGATTATGACTGCTAGTGACACTATAGGACAGAGGAGAACTGCCCCCGTAGGGTTCCCAAACCTGTAAATCTTTATGGAAGCACACTGCCTCATCTTTCTCCCATGAAGTGGCTAGTGGGTTTGAACTGCCAACCTTTTGGTTAGCAGCCGAATACTTTAACCACTGCACCACAGAGCTCTCTGGGTCCCACTAGGGATAGTACAAAAGTGAGGCCTGTTTTCTTAGTAATGTTTGCTATTGGCATGTGTGGTAGTTCAGTTTGTGTGTCAACTTGGCTGGGCAGCTAGATATAGTATTTCCCACGATGACACTAGTAATCAACTGCATGGTGGAACCTACTGTTACCAGTTGAGTTAGGGAATGTATTCTGCTTCCTGTATATAAGGAGAAGCCTTGAGGAATGGTCTCTAGCTTATAGCATGCTTGGACCCTGCTTGTAGCCGTGTTGTTGTTCGGCAGCCTTCCATGCTCAGCAGACCTTGGAATTTATAAGGGTTTTCAAGGCTGGGCCCTTTCAGAAGCCGACGGCCAGGCTTTTCTTCTAAGGCACCTCTGGGGGCTACGAACCACCAACTTGTTGGTTAGCAGTCCTTAACTATCTGGGTCCTTCAAAGCAGAAGAGGGAGGCCGGAGAGGAGAGCCAGTGGGACTCACGACAGGACTCGCTACATCGCTGGCTTTGAAGATGGAGGGAAAGGGGCCTGGGCCGAGGACCGTGGGTTCTTTGCACATTCGACAGGCAGGCATTCCATGCCAGACACAATTTCAACAACCGTTTTGGAGCACAGTGTTTGTAAATCTTGATGACTTCCTTTCGTGTGGTCTATGCAGCATCAATATCCACTTTAAGGGCCAAGCTTGCCTGATACTAAACAGAGTGTATCATTAAACCCACGTGCTGTGTGTGGTTCTTGTTGTCAATAACTACACCACAACCAGCAGCAACGCGGACCATAGCACCTGCACTGAAGAGACCTCACCATCTCCTGAGCCCCTTGTGCTGGGGGCCATGCTGGGCACCTGGGACTGTCTCTGGTGAGGCATCTTCACCCCCGTTACATCAGGTGGAGCTCCCGAGACCATCCAGGATCTGAAAGCACACACTTGCTCTAGAGCCTCCACTCTCCTCCACTCAGGTCTGTTATGCAAACAGCCTGTCTATTCTCATACCTGCATCCTCACAGCTACTGCTTCTTGCCTTGGTCTCCAAAGGGCAGGGAACACGTTACACTTGGGAAGGGACAGAGTGTCAAGTGAACGGAGCTGTGGCTCAAATGCAGCCAAGGGTCAGAACGTGAAGAAAATGCCCAAGGTTACAAAAGGACGCCCCCACCTTCATGGTGAAGCGTGTGCCCCCCGCCCATGCACCCGTGCACTGGACAACCCCGTACCTTGAAGGAGGCGTGCTGTTCCATATGCCGCAGCAGCTGCGGCTTCTGGGCCGCTGTGTAGTCACACACCGTGCACTTGAACTGCTTCCCTGCAAAGAAGGGGAGCACAGGTGAGCGCAGCCAACTGACAGTTGGCATGTGACTTCCGAGCCAGGCACAGAGCTGGGCATCCACAGACATCTCTGCCGTCTGGGAGTCCAGAGTCCAGGGGGAGGCTAGCAAAACGTGCACACACACAGCTGTCCAGTCAACTGTGGAGCCCAAAGAGGTGGGAATGGAGAGAAGCTGGATGGTGGAGGTGAGGTTGCCCAGCTCCACCTGGAGAGGTTCCATGAGCAACGCACCTGGCCGGGGGCCACACGGTAAGCAAATAAGGTGGATGGTAAGCCGGGGGCTACACAGTAAGCACAGCTGAGCCAAGGAAACAGCCCCTAAGGAGAGGGCCATGCCCGCTGAGGGCACAAAGGTGGGGACCCTGGGTGGTCAGGGCAGAGAAGCCAGAAAGTCCTCCAGAGCAGAGAAGGGAGGGCTGGAGACAGACAAGGGCTCGCCCCAGGGAGACCTGGGAGCAGAGCGTCAGGGCCAGCACATCTCCCTAAGGAGTGGGGATGCATCTGAAAGCCAGGAGGATCCTCCAAAGACACTCAGCAAGGGGGCAGAAGTCTGTGTTTGAGAACCAGGGCTTCAAACCGGTTCGTTCCAGCTGAACCACCTGTATTTGCATTTCCACTCCAGATACACTGAATCAGGATCTACTTTTTAGAAAGCTCCCAGGGGACTCTTCTTCAGACATAAACTGCTTACCTGGAGATCTTGTTAAAATGGAGATTCTGATTCAATGTATCTGGGATGGGAATGCCAATTCTTAGCAAGGAGTCAAACCAGAATGAACCAGTTCAAAGCCTTTTTTAGCATTCCTACCTCTGGGAGGGGTGTCAAGGGCAGATTGGAGAGAATGACAGAAAACTACAGAGGACCCTCAAACATCACTCTGGTAAGAGGGTTAATGTTTCAACAATAGCGTAGTACCTAAGGCACTTGACTGCTAACCAGAAGGCTGGCAGTTCAAACACACCAGCCACTCCTCAGAAGGAAGATGGGGCAATCTACTTCCTCCATAGTGATACTGTCTCAGAAACCCAAGAAGGGGTCGCTATGAGTCAGGTCTGACTCAAAGGCACATAACAACAACAATATGTAAATATTTAAAAGTGCCGTGAACAGGTACACGTTAGAACTAAAAATCCTGGGGATGGGGCGCATTACATTGTTTGCCCCTGATTCTCTAAAGTGAAACCTCAGTTTACAACAATGCAAACATGTGCAACCGGTACCAACACCCCAGTGTTCAGTGCTGCTGTAGGAAGCAGTCAGCTAGCAGGGTAAGAAAGCGGTTCAAAAGCTGTCTTCCACAGCAACCACAGCTGCCGCCGGCCCCTTCCCACCAGGCCCCCACCTCTCCTTCTCATACAAGCGGGTGGAACTGCGATCTGAGTGGCAGCCCCCATTCTCCCTCCCTGTGTGCTCTGCAACCCGATGGAAACGCTGTTGGCACCAGCTCGCCCCAAAACCTGTCCTCACTGAGCTAACCAAAGAAGTTCATGATGCCCAGCCAGTGGGTGGACTTCAGTCCTTGTGACACTGGACACTCTTCTGCATGTGGCTGTGATATTCTAGGCTTTAGAGGTTCTCTGCTCCTTGCAACCCACAGTCCCACAGCCTCCCTGAGCCTCCGACCATCCACTCCCAGTATGCTGAAGGCATGCCCTTCCACCTCCAGCCTCCTGCACACTATGCTCCACAGTGGTCCACCCCCACATGTATCCTCTTTCTGCAAGCATCCTGGCACACAGCGGCCTGCCTTGGTAAATGGCTAAGCCAAGAATCTGAATTGTCCAGCTTGGGGGGGGGGGGGGTGACACGGGAGCTGTCAGATTTAGATTCTCATTCTGTGAGCAAATCAGGGCTTCAAACCAGTTCATTCTGGCTAAAACGTAGATTCTGATCCAGTCTATCTGGGGTGGAAATGTAAATTCTCAAACAATTAATTCCTGGGGGAGAGGGGGGCAGGCGGCAGAATGTCTTGGTTCTCTAGTGCTGCTGTGACAGAGATACCACAAGGGGGTGGCTTTAAGAAACAAATTTACTCTCACAGTTTAGGGCACTGGCTCTAGGGAAAAGCTTTCTCTCTCTATGGGCTCAGAGGGCGGGTCCTTGCCTCTCTTCTGCTTCTGTTTCTTGGGTCCTTGGTGATCAGAGGGGTGTCCCCTCCCCCATTTATGTGTCCTTCTGTGCTGGATTAATCTGTTCTATTTTTATCAAAAGATTGATATGATACAGTACTGCGTTGTCAGTGAAGGCAAACATGGGTATATGAGTGGATAGGTGGGTGGACAGGCTGAACTATTAGGTATGTCTATGAAGTAGGGAGTGTATTCAAGAACATGTATAGGGTTGGCAGACAATGATCCTATAAGTTTATGTGAATGATTAGAATTTCCAGGTGTACAGTAGAGCTGACAAGGGGCAAGGCTGTGGTCACTGCTTGGTCACAGCCAGCTACCCAGAGGGACCCAGTAGTGGAACCTGTGGGCTTGGGACTATAGTAGCAGGGGACATCAAGCTCAATCGGCATAACATACTATACAAAATATTGTTCCACCTCCTACTTTGGTGAGTAGCGACTGGGCTCTTAAAAGCTAGCAAGCTGCCATCTAGATGCAACGATGGGTCTCTCCTCGTCCAGAGCAAAGAAGAATGAAGAAAACCAAAATTCATGGAAACAATTAGTACTAGTGACTGGGACATGATCCTATCTGCAGCCTACACAACTATGAGACCAGAAGAACTAGATGGTGCCCAGCTAACACTGTCATCCACTTGGAAGGGGATCTATGTAGGAGATCCTTGATAGAGAGTGAGAACAATGTGGAACAAAACTCAAAATCATTTAGAGAAAAAAAAAAGGGGGGGAGGACCAGGTTTGCTGGTCTGACAGAGCCTGGTGGAACCACTGAGACTATGGTCCCTAGTTGCCCTTCAGGTCTAGAATTGAACCCACATTTGTGGCTTCCAGCCAAACAAAAGACACACATATGAGTTGAACATTTACCTGAGGTAGATACACTCCTTGGAGAGAACAATCATGGGAGAAAGAAGGGATGCTTATGCACAAGGAGATAGCTCAGGGGGCAGGAGTGCATGGAGGGATGGACACAGGGAAGAGGTAATTATCGGGAGGAAGTGGGAGGGGAGTTGTTGCATCGTGGTAAATTGTGATCAATGTCATGAGACAAAGTGTATGTGAACTGCTGTATGGAAAGTGAATTTGCTCTGTAAACTTTCACCCATATCACAATTAAAAAAAAAGAAAGAAAAAAAGAATTCCCTATTCCTGGATTAAAAGAAATAAAAAAGATTGATGTGAAACACACCCTACATTAATACTCTCTCATTAACTTAACAAAGAAACCCCATTCCCCAATGAGACTATAATCATAAATATTGGGGTTAGGATTTACAATACATATTTTGGGGGGACACACTTCAATCCACACAGAGACAGACAAACAGACACCAGAACAAAGTAAAGGAGACAAAGAGGAGCAATTGGGGGGAGGGAGTACACCCCTGGCAGCCTTCCCAGAGGATTACCAAGGGCTACGCCCATCCCTAGCCCTGGGGCTGCCGGACTGGCCTCGAAGGCAGAGCCCCTGCCTGCCAGGAGCTCATCACCCAACACAGATGGCAGGCAAGATAGCAAAGTAAGTCATTACAAATGACCACAGTTCAAAGGAAGCTGGCAGTGTCTGGTGCTGGGGGAGGAGATGGGCTGGAAGGGCTGTAGCTCACGGAGAGGGGCTGCTGGACAAGGTCTCTCGGGAAGCGATGCTTAACCTGAGGTGGAAGGATGAGAAGCACGCAGCCACCCAGGCGAGGAGGAGGTGAAGGCACTTTGGGAAGAAGCCATGGCAGACGGAAGGCCCGAATCTGCAAGATCCCCGCCACCTTTCGTAAATGGCCCTCTTCTACTTCAGCAACCTCAAATGAGTTTCTGTCAACTGTAACGGAGAGTCCCAGCAAACACAGCACTTGAATGAATCAGTGGATGCAGGAATACAAAACACCAAGACCGAGAAATCAAACAAACCCAATAGGGACATGAACAATTCACTCAAGAAAAGATTAACATCAGACTTGATCAAAGGAAACCCAATGACAGCAAACACTTAAATGTGCCCCAAACTCATGTTGCAAACGCTTTATGCATATCACCCACTTAATCCTCCAAACACCTGTCCAATTTCCTGAGTTATCAAATAAAAACTGTAAATGACATGGTGAGATTTTACACCCATTAAACTAAGCAACCAAGCATTTTCAGTAAACACACAATTTAACTCTTAAAAAGACTAATATTTTAACTCTCAAAAGTGAGAAAGTTAAATGGAGACATCTTTTTGATACAATTTTCTGAAAAGTGAACTGGCAACATACTGCACGATGGTTAATGGCCGTGGAGTTGGTTCTGACTCAGGAAGAACCCATGTGTGCAGAACAGAGCCGTGCTGCACAGGGTAGTCACGGCCGGGATCTGTCAGCAGCAGACGCCTGGCCCATCTTCCCAGATACCTTTGCATGGTTCTGAAGCACCCCTGGGTATGGCTGAATGGTCTCTGGGTGGGTTCCGAGGGCCAGTCCTTCAGCTATAAGTGGAATGCTTAACTGTTTGTATCATCCAGGCAGAAAAAAAAAAAACCCACTGTCGTGTAGGATCCAACTCATAGCAACCTCTCCTTGGGTTTCTGAGGCAGTATCAATACGGAGGTAGACTGCCCAATCTTCCTTCCGAGAAGTGGCTGGTGGGTTTGAACCATTAGCCTTCTGATTAGCAGTCAAATGGCTTAAGCACTATGCTACCAGAGCTCCTACCAGGGTCTCCTAAAACCACCACAACGGAAGAACCACCCTGCTCCTGGCAATGTGCCCTAAATTGCTCAAAAGTAAGAGCTGGGTTATGAAACTCATGGTTCACTTGGTGGAGCGGTCTACAGCTCTTGTTTGTTGTTGTTGTCAGATGCCACAGAGTCAGTTTCACTCATAAGGACCCTATGACAATAGAATGAAACACTGCCTGGGCCCTACATCATCCTCACCATTGCTGCCATGCTGGGACCCACGCTTGCAGCCACTGTCTCTTAGCTTTGTTACCTATGAAATCTATGATAACAAAAAGTACTTACAATATTCATCTTAAAATAATAATACCTGGACTTTAATTACAACTGTGTGCTCATTCCATATAAACATGAACCAAGATAGAAAAAGAACTTTAAAAAGAATAATCTGTTAGCGGACAGAACTGTGGGCACACTGGTGAAAAGGGGTTGGATTTTTGTCATTGTTGCTTTAACATTGTCCATTATGTTGGACTGTGTGGTAGTTAAGCATGTATGTCAACATGGCTGGGCCTGGTTTTGAGTGGCTGGGCAGTTGGATGTAGTTATTCCCCATGATGAGAATGGTAATTAGCTCCGTAGTGGAATCTTCTAGAGTAGCTGCCTTAGGGATGTGATCTGCTTCCAGTACATAAGGAGAAGTTTTGAGAAAAGTCTGTAGCTTTTTGGCACACTTGGACACTGCATGTAGCCTAATCTTCATTCAGCAGTCTACCATGCCCTGTCAATCTTGGGATGTTTTCTGGACTTGAACTAGTGGCCTGCCACATTATTTGATAATCTTGGGACTATGCCTTTTCACTTGTCAATCTTGGGTTTGACAGCCTCAGCAGCCAGCAGCTGCCTGAGTTAAGAAAAGCCTCCAGCTTCAGTAGAGCTGAAGCCAAGGGGCTTTCACCCAGCCCCTAGAGCTGGCACTTTGAACTCGGACTTCTAGCCTCCTAAACTGTAAGAGAATAAACCCCTGTTTGTTCTAGCCATCCCACTTGTGGTATCTTCTGTTAGAGCGGCACTAGAAGTAACCAGAACAGGCTCCTAACCCCAATACCTGGAGATGTGATTCTGTTTAGAAATAGGGTTTTCTTTATTAGGTTAATGAGGCCTTATCAGTGTAGGTGGTGATACAGAGAGCAGGTAAGCCAGGCACGCACACGGGAGGCAGACAGATACCACATAAGGATCAGCTGCAGCCAACGAGCCAAGGAACATCATGACTACTCACAAGGGGGGAATCCACACAGCCAAGACCCTGATCTCGACTCTGGCCTCCATAACTGGGAGGAAGTAAATTTCTGTTCTTTAAAACCTCCCACGTGTGGTATTTGTTTTTCAGCAACAGGAGGGAACTAAGAAACTCTGCAACTGAAGAGTATTTCAGACAATTAGCATCCGTCTCCGAAAGGATGGGGTGTTACACCCACTCTGCACACAGTCCAGGAGACAGGTCCACAGTGTGGAAGATGGGTCCACTGTCCAAAAGACAGGTACACCGTCCAGAAGGCGGGTCCACAGTCCAGAAGACAGGTCCACAGTCCGGAAGATGGGTCCACAGTCCAGAAGACAGGTCCACAGTCCAGAAGATGGGTCCACAGTCCGGAAGACGGGTCCATGGTCCAGAAGATGGGACGACTATCTAGAACATAGTCTTTCAATGCAAAAACCGAAAATGTTATCAATGGTTTCTGAACTTGAAAGTTCCAAAGCATTCGCCATCTTCTGGAGTACCATCCAGTCCTGAAGGATGGCTAACTGTAGGTGCTCTTCTTCACAAAGGGTCTGCAGAGACCAGAGCCTGCCTTTGTGAAGAAGCTCAGAGAGGCTACTTCTTGTCCTTGGAGGCAGGACTTGGCTTCTGTAGACGTTCCAAAGTCATGCGGAACCAAGCCTTGTGTATAGGAGGTTGGAGGAGTGCTGAGTCACGCCCTTTGTGGAGAAACACTGTGCAGAAAGCACCAAGCTTAGTGCCAAACCACTGCCACCAAGCACACACCAACCACAGGAGCAAAGGCTTTCCTTTCACAAACGACAGAATCTAGAATCTCAGCTCCACACAAAACTCCTCCTATTTGACCAGGGACCCAGGTGTTAAAAGTCACAATCACAACAATCTAGATGAAGCTTAAATGTAATGTGAAAAGAAAGATGCTACAGGTTGAACCCAGGCGGTGGACAAATCAACTCATGCAAAGGTCAGACAAAACCAAGCTATGGTGTCAGAGTCAGGGCCTGGTTACCTGGAAGGAAGAGAGAAGAGGAATAACTGGGAGGGGCAAGGGCAGAGGCTGCAATGTTTTGTTTCTTATGTGGGCACGTGGTTTCACAGGCATGCCTCCTTTGTGATAATTCATTGAGCTACACACTTCACAATTATTATTTATTTTTCATTTATGTGATCATTTCATTTTCAAAAGGTAAGAGAACAAATAGCAAACACAGGAACAGAGTGGAGCCACCTTCCCCAGAATGCACTCTGGGGCCTGGCAGCAGATGAGACAGGAAGATGTCCCGCAGCTCAGGGATAGTTTTGAGGATTGCCTGACAGTTGGCACGGATGGTGCAGGCTGCTGCTGCAGAGAGGCAGCCACCGTCAGCATCGTCTGCCCTGTGCTTTGCAGCCGGACACCTTCCTGAGTGCAGGCTTGATGGCGATTTCCCCTGCAGATACCCGGCTCGCCGTGCAATCAGTGTTTCATCACCAGCCCCCTCCAAACTGTGTGATCTTCAATTTCCCTTCGAAGGCTGGGGGGGGGGGGGGTTGTCATCTCCACCGTGGCTATCCACCTCTCACAGGTGTCACACCACCTCTGCAAGCACGTTCTCCATTTCAAGCTTTCCTTTGGGAGGTGTCTGTTTCTTGTCTAACGCGAGTCTTTCAGCCAGCATCTCGGGGACAACTAGCTGACACCATGAAGCTCATCTCTGACGTCTTTAATATGGGCCTGGAGACCAGGTACAGGCTTTAAGTGTCACCAGAGAGGAAAGGAAAAACAGGGTCTGGGGTCACAGAGCATGGAGCTCTGCCCTTGGTCCAGCCTTACTCAGCACCTCCTGTTAGGATGGGGGGAGAGATGGGGAGAGGCCTCCTGGAACAGGAGGATGTATGATTCTGCCTTGGCTTATGTAAAGACAAAAGTACCTAACCCTATGAGACATGGGACTGCTCTGCCTGTTGTTTTCTTTCAGCTATGGAAGGACAGAAAGGAGACCTTGTGGCACAACAGTTAAACACTGGCTGCTAACTGAAAGGCCGGCAGTTCAAACCTACCCAGTGGCTCTACAGGAGAAAGAGCTGGCAATCTGCTTCCACAAACAATCAGAAAACCCTACGAGCCAGTTTTGCCCTGTCACATGGAGTCTGAGTCAAAAGTGACTTGAGCGCACCCAACGACAACGTGGAAGGTGAGAGCTGAACCCACGAGAGGACAGCACAGCAGCAGAGGGCCTGCAAGGCTGAGGGCCCAGGGCTCCAGCAGGTACCTGAGGGAGGTACCTGGTGTGGGCTGACATGCTGGCCCCAGAAAGGTAAGTTCAAGTTCTACCTCTGAAAAAAACAAAACAAAAAACCCACTGTCATTGAGTCGATTCTGACTCATAGTGACCCCCATTGGGTTTCCAAGTGGGTAAATCTTTACCGAAGTAGATTGCCCAGTCTTGCTTCTGCAGAGTGGCTGGTGGGTTTGAACCACCAACCTTCTGGTTAGCAGTCAGATGCCTTAGGCACTGTGCTCCTTAAGTTCTACCTCCAGTACCTATGAATGTGACCTTACTGGAAACAGGGTCATTGCAGATGTAACTAATTAACATGAGGCCCTACTGGAGTAAGAGATTCCTAATCTAGTATGAGTGGTGTCCTGAACAAGAGGAGGACAGACGCAGGCAGAGGGAGTATGCCACGTGAAGACAGGCAGACGTCACAGCAATGTTGCTACAAGCTGAGGCACATCTGGGCTGTCAGATACTGGAAAAGCCATGGAAGCCTCTTGCCACAGAAACATTGCAGAGAACATGGCCCTACTGACACCTCCAATCCAGACTTCTAGCCTCAAGAACTGGGAGAGAATCAAGCTCTGTTGTCTTAAGCCACCGGGGTTGTGGTACTTGCAAAGGCAGTCCTAGGATGCTAACAGCCCCAAGGGACACTGAGGCACAAAAGCACTATGTCACCTGGCACCTCCAAAGCTAAATAATCAAACCTCCATTTTCTGCTCCACAAAATAAGGCCACAGGAGGGGCCATCCCAGGATACCCAATGAGCCCAGCCTGGGACTGGAACTCAGTGTGCATGTCACAGGCTTGTGTTACTGTGCTCCTAGCACGTTCCTGTCTACATACTGTGTTTCCCTGAGGATGGCTCCAGAGGCTTGGTTGCATCACAGAGATCTATACGTAACCAAGAAGGGGCGGACCAGTAGGAAAAATCTTACCCTGCCACGTGAAATAAAACATCATCCTGAGTGGCGGCCTTTGGATTCCATCTGAACCCACAGAAAGAGAGCAGTGGAAGACTGCTTCCGATTTCAGGGAAGTTGTCTGAAATCAAATTAAATTGGATCCTGCCTGTCGAGTCTGACTGTACGTGCACTTCAAACCTGAAGCAGCACTAAAATATTTAGAGAAAGAATGTCCATAAAACTAGACTGTTATTCATAACAATATCTAGAGGCAGAAAAGTCAAAATGCTTCCTTGTGATTATGTATCCAGCCTGACTAGGAAAGACAGTATGTCACATTAAGTAAATTCGTCTGGAAACTGACTTTATCTTTTCAGAACTGATCCTCTCCGAACACTAACGCCCGTGCTCTGTCCCTGGAATGGGAGAACATGATCTAGTGCTATGGTCCGTCCCACAGGTGGAGCACTACAAATCGCCACTCTTACACTGTGTCCTTGGGGAATGCCAGGGAGATGAGAACGCTGACCACTGAAGGCACAGGGACAGTGATCACTCAGAAGAACCAACACACTTCGTGTGGCCCCAATTAACCTTCCCACATCCTCACTGTGGTAGGCAGCATCGGGTCATGCTGCCAGCCATCAAGGGAGCTCCCAGTCACGGGGACCCCATGTGTGTCAGAGCACTGTGCTCCCCAGGGTTCCAGTGGGTGATTTTTCAGAAGCAGATTACCAGGCCTTTCTTCCAAAGCACCACTGAATGGGCTTGAACCCCCAACCTTTGGGCTAGCACTAGACGTGTTAACTGTTTGTACCACCTAGGTACTCCTCCACAAAGACCTCCAGATCCAATCCCTGAGCCTTTAACTCATCTCATATGGGAGGAGACTTGTAGATGCCTCAAGGTGAGGATTTTGAGATGGGGAAATTGTCCTGGATTATCGGGGGGGGGCCCAATGTGAGCACCAAACCAAAAACCAAACTCACAGCCATCGAGTCGAATACCGACTCACAGCTACCCCCACTGGGTTCCCAAGGCTGTAAATCTTTATGAAAGTAGATTGCCCCATCTTCCTTCTGCAGAGCAGCTGATGGGTTTGAACTGCTGACCTTCTGGTTAGCAGCCAAATGCCTTATCCACTACACCAAACACAGGGGTCCTTAAAAGATGGAGGCAGGAGAGGTAAAGTCAGAGAAAAGAGATGTGATGACAGAAGCAAAGGGATAGAAAGAGACTTGAAGACACTACTCTGTTGGCTTTGAAGGAGGAGGAGAGGCTTATGAACTCAAGGGTGCAGGCATCCTCTACATGCTAGAAAAAGGAAGGAAACAGATTCTCCCCTGGAACCCACAGAAGGAACACAGCCCCGCTGACACCCTATGATAGTTAAGGTTATGTGTTAACTTGGCTGGGCCTGGTTTTGAGTGGCTAGACACCTGGATGTAGTTATTCCCCATGGTGAGATCAGTAATCAACTCCAAGGTGGAATCTACTGGAACAGCTGAGTAGCTGCTTTAGGGGTGTGGTCTGCTTCCAGTATATAAGAAACAATTTTGAGAAAGGTCTCTAGCTTTTGGCATGTTTGAATCCTATATGTAGCTGAGTCGTTATTCAACAGCAGTCTTGGGACTCTTAATGGACTTGAATCAATGGCCTGCTCTGTGGTTGGTAACATTGGGACTGTGTCTTTTTACTTGTTGACCTTGGGTTTGTCAGCTTCAGCAGCCAGCAGCTGCCTGAGTGAAAAAAGCCTCCTGCTTCAGGAGAACTGAAGCCCAAGGTCAAGAGGCTTTCACCTAGCCCCTAGAACCTCACACTTTGAACTCGGACTTCTAGTCTCCAAAACTGTACGAGAATTAACTCCTGTTTGTTAAAGCCACCCATTTGTGGTATATTTTCTATTAGAGCAGCATAAGGTAAACAAAACACACACTGATTTTAGACTTCTGAGCTTCAGAATCATAAGATGGTAAGTCTGTGTTGTTTGTAAGCCACTAAGTTTGGGCAATTTGTTACAGCAACCATAGGAAACTAATACACCCATGTCACAATGGGGATGATGAAGTTGCCTGTTTGAGGCTGTACAGACAGGAAGTGGTTCCAACCTGGGCCTGCCCTCTGCAGCTCATGGTTTCTGCCACTCTGCGTCACTGCCTCTCTACGTAGCCTGGCACCACACAGGCTTGCCCCGTGCTGTGAGAAGAGGATCCTGCAGGAGGCGTAACGGGCATTTGGCAACTGGCATCTTATAGAGCACAGATCTTCACGGTTCTCGCATCTGCAGTAATTTGTGCAACAGCCAGAACAGAAATAGCTACGTCAGTAAAAATGCAGCTCAGGAAGTCTCTCTACTTTGACGGCTAAACTCCAACTGCAGACAGGACACCGATGATAATTAGCACATAAGCTTGGAAACCAAGTGGAATGGAGCGGGGTGAGATGTGGCAAGAAGCGGAGGGTGGTGTGGAAGCAGGTGAAAGGACAGGAGGGGAAGAAGCAGCCTGGCTTAAAGGCACAGACCCTGTAGCAGGCCTCTGCCACTGAGCCCTCTCCACCCAGCTGAGAGGGTTTAGGAAAGCGCGTCCCAGTCAACAGTCAACAGTCAACTCCATATACTAGTCTCAGTTAACTGTTCAGGAAGCTGTATGGTTAATTTTAAGGAGCCCAGGTAGTACAATGGCTAAAAACTCAGCTGCTAACTGAAAGGCTGGTGGTTCGAACCCACCCAGCAGATCCATGAGAGAAAGACCTGGTGATCTGCTCTCATAAAGATTACAGTTGAGAAAACCCTATGGGGACAGTTCTTATTTGTCACATGGGATCACCATGAGTTGGCATTGACTCGATGGCACCTAACAACAACAACAATATAGTTCATCTTATAGTCTGGGCTCAGTTATTCCCAATGGATCTTGGGGTTTACGAAAACCTGAGATGAGAAGCATCCTATGTCCCCAAATAAGCATTTCCAAAGGGGTGTCTGGGGGCCTTGAAATCAGCCCTCTCTCTCCTGCCTGTCACCCAGTCACCAGTCCTCAGACATGATCAACAGAAAGCCAGCATAGTCATGGCAGTTGCCCTACCCGACTCTCTTCCCCAGGGGTGAGTGGAAGGAAGGGTGACAGGGAAGTTGGGGAGGATCCAGTCTCACTCCCTGTCATTGAACTTGGTAAGATCAGCCAAGCTGGTTTCTCAGTTGTCTTTTCTTATTTGCTCCTGCTTGTGCCTCTGGAAGGAAGAGACTTTCAGATAAGTGGGGCTACTTGATCCAACAGTGATTTTCCTTCTTGGAGGACAGAGGAAAAAAAAAAGAAAAGGAGCAAACACCTCCATGTGTAGACACCGGATCTCTCGGGATCAGGGGAAGAGGGAAAAGGGCACATCTTCCTAATTTCCACCATCAACTCTCCACATGGCAAATTATTACTCAGCCAAGAGTGTGAGAAGCCTGGTAATTTCTTTTTGTAAATTTCACATGAAAACTCTTCCTAACTCAAGTGTCTGAGGGAAGATTGGGTTGAGAGAGAAGGAGGACCCAAAGGAATTTGCACTGAACTTCAAAGAGCTTTTCATTTTATGATTAAAGAACTGGCATTTGATTATGTAACCAAGAGCACTGCTCCACTTCACCTTCCCATATGCCACAGGTGGGCAGAATCACATACAATCCCCTAGACTGCACCTCAGGCCTGGGATCTTCCTAAAGTCAAAAGGGGAGAAATGTTTTACAGCATGACTTTTCCAATCAGTTCTCTGATAACTGTTGGCATACATGCAAAGGGTGCAATCTGGTCCTTTACTGGTCAATTTCTTCCTTTGTATATACTGTTTGTCTATCCTTTTTTGCTGAAACCTTCAGCCCAGACTGACCTATCCTCTCTAAGGTACAGTAACACACTCCTTGAGAAACAGGAATGTGATCCCCATGGCTCACTGTTGTTGGGGGCCATCGAGCTGACTGTCACTCACAGCAATGACACATGATGGAGGAGAATGGCTCCATGGGGTTTTCTTGGCTGTAATCGTTCTGGAAGCAGGTTACCTGGTCTTGTCTCCTATGGAGCGGCTGAGTGGGTTTGAACTGCCTACCTTCCTCTTAGCAGCTGAGTGCTTAACCACTGCACCATCAGTGCTCTTTAAATAAATCAGTGAGTGTGAAAAATTAGCTTTGCAAGCAGGTAACCAAAAGCCAAACCAAACTCACGGCCACTGAGTTGATTCTAACTCACAGTGACTCTGTAGGAAAGAGTAGAACCGCCCCAAAGGTTTTCCAAGACTGTAAACCTCTATAGAACTAGACTGCCTCATCTCTCTCCCACAGAGCAGCTGGTAGATTCAAACCACAAACCTTCTGGTTAGCCGTCCAATGCTTTAAACACCGTGCCACAAGAGCTCCTTACAAGAAGGTAAAAGACAGTGTAATTACATAATTAGTTAAAAGATAATGACTTTGAGTAAGTGAGTGAGTTCTGAGTGAGTTCTGCTATTTTAAAATCTGTATTTTAAAATCTCTGTATTTTAAAATCTCTAAGTCACAGTATTTGATGTAACATAAGTAGCTGCGAGATGACATGGGAAAAACCACTGGTACTTTTTGAATGCCGTTATATCCCAGGCACTTTATACAAGGCCTTCATGATTGTTTTTCACTTATTCATGTAACAGACATTTACTGAGCACCTACTATATGCCAACACTATTCTAGGTGCTAGAAATACACAACACACAAATATAATAAACTAAAAAACCCTGGGTAGGGAGCTTACATGCTGGTAGAAAAGGCAGAAAAATCATAAATAAGGAAACTAGATAGTACATTAGAGAAAAAGAAGTCTTAAGAGAAACATGAGAAAGAGTATGAAGTAATTGGGGGAGAGTTCTAGTAGCAGAAGACAGAGAAATGATCAATAAGGAAACTATATAGTACACCAGAGACGGTAAGTCTAAGGAGACACACCTAAGAAACACAGAAGGGAGTCTGGATTATGAAGAGGGTGGCTGAAGCTGGAGACACACAGCTGCAGGCACCCTGAGAACATGCCTCTTAAGGAGAGCTTAAAGCCAGGACGACGTGAATAGCATTGCACTAGGATATTCAGGGAAGAGGACTGCAGAAAGGGGATGCTGCCCCACCAGATGCCCCGAGAAGGGTGTGCCTGGCAGGTTCCAGAAGAGCAGGAGGCCCTATGTCTGGAAGGATGAGAGCCTGAGGCCTATCAGGTCCAAGAGACAGGTGGGTGGGTGGGAAGATCAGAGGGTTTTTTAGTGAGGATTTTGGCTTTCACTCCACATGAGAGGAGATACACAGGAGGGTTCAAATCAGAGGAGGAATGTGACCCAATGTCTCACAGGATCGCTCTGGCCACTGTGTTGAGAAGAGACCACGGGGTAAAAGGTAGAAGGAGGATGTGCAGGTATGTAGGAGGCCACTGGAAGAATGAAGGTAAAGGACAGGACCTTGTACCAAAGAGCAGACACAAGATTCTGGGTGATGTGCAAGAGAGAACCCAGAGGATTTGTCAGGACCGGATGTGGGGGATGAACGGGATAGTCAAGACTGACCCAAGGTCTGTGACCCAAGCAACTGAAAAACCACTTGCCATTTACAGAGACACGGCAAACCAAGGGTCTGCAAACTGTGGCTCAGACCAATCCAGCCTGTGCTCTGTTTGTATATAGCCTGGATTTTATGTTTTGCAAGGTTTATAAGACAAAGAAAAACACAGGGAAGAGAATGTATGTGGCCCACAAAACCTAAAATATGCCCTATCTCTTTATAGACAAAGTTGGGAGACACCTGGACCATACAAGGCACAGGTTTAGAAGAAAGACCAGGAACCCAGTGTGGAACATGCTAAGTCTGAGATGCCTTTTAGACACCCAAGTGCAGATCTGAGGGGACGGAGGTAGATACAGGTCAGCGGCTCAGGGAAGGGACTGGGCTAGAAATATAGATGAGGAAGCCTTCAGAGGAGATGGCGTTTAAAGCCAGGAGATGGGAGGAGATCACCTCAGGTGTGAGCGTAGGAAGAAAAGAGATCCACAGACTGAGTGCTCAGGGCTTCCTAGATGCGGAGGGATCAACACAGAAATCCTTTACTAGTTAAGCTCAGCTATTGTTTGGTTTTAGGAGCTCTGGTAATGTAGTGCCTAAGGTACGTGACTGCTAACCAGAAGGCTGGCAGTTCAAACCCACCAGCTACTCCTCAGTGATACCTACTTGGATAATCTACTTCCATAGTGATACCATCTTGGAAACCCAAGGAGGGGTTGCTCTGAGTCGGGTCCAACTCCACAGCACATAACAACAACATTGTTTGGTTTTAAGAAGACTTCAGCGGATATTTTTGGTTTAGGGTTTAAAGATGATCTCAGGGCAACAGTTTCAGGGATTTGGCCAACCTTCAGAGCTCCAGAAAGTTTGGAGTCATGCAAATTTGAAAATATATTCTGCATTTTCCCCCAAAATTCTGCATTTTATCAGGAATCTTCTATAGATTCTTTGATCAAAATGTTCTACATTAATGGGAGAGGAACAATTCAGAAAATGAGAGAATGGTTGCACAACTCAAAGAACATAATCAATGTCACTGAATAATACATGCAGAAATTTTTGAATCAGTGTATGTTTTGCTGTGTATATTCTCAACAATAGAAAAATAAATAAAATTTTGAAAAAAGTACAGGGATGAGTAGGGACCGGAAAAGGAGACTGAGAAGGAGCAACTTCCTGTCGTGATCCTCAAACCCATGTAGCAAAGGGAGTGGATAAGTATCCCCATTTTACTGCTGAGGAAGCTAAGGCTCAAAGGAGTAATCTGACCAAGGTCACCTCAGTAGGAGTGGCAGACAAGACTCAAGGCCAGACCTTTCTGGCCCTACCCTAGCTCACAAGGCTTCTTTTGGAAAACCAACTGGATTATTTCCTGATACAATAAGTACAATTAAAACCAAATCATTCCAGTCAGGCTTTAGAGCAATGTACGCTTCTAAATTATGAGTTAATTTTATGGTTCAGAGATGACAGCCTCCTCAAGGCAACCTTGCGATTAGCACCAGCCCATCTCTCCAGGGAATTCAAAGCATGTTACAGAGGCTGGCAACTGGCAACTACAGCAAGCCCAGGAAGAGAGTTACTGTCTTCTCTTTCACACAAAGGGGGAGATATTTTGCATAATGTGGCCAAATAATTCCAAAATTCATCCCAAGTAATGATAATTAAATGAGAAGAGCTAAAAAATGTTTGCAGGGCAGGGAGTGGGGGATAGAGATACAAAAAGAAAAGAAATAAAGAAATGCAATGTAAGACCTTATACTAGAACAAAGATCACTGGAACAGAAAATCCAGAATCAGACCCAACATCTGGGGATATTCCAGCATTCAAAATAACACTAAAGGATTCGATTTCTCTATAAATATGCTGAGTCAATTAATAACTGAAAACAAATTAACATGTCTACTGCACATCACACATCAAGATTAAATTTCAAGAATATTAAATCTCATAAATATTATGAAATCAACAGATAAAACCTAAAGAAAAAATAAAAGGATTTTCTGCCAAGATGAGGAGGTTCTTCTAACATAGAGAAACTATGGGGGGAAATAAAGAAAAAACTGACAAACTTAAAGGTACATAGTTTTTAAAATATGTGTATAAAAAAAATACCACAAAATTTAAAAGAAAATGATAAACTGAGGGAAGTAGCTGTAAAATATGACAAAATATACAGGGAGCTCTGGTGGCAGAGTGCTTAAGGCATCTGACTGCTAACCAGAAGGCTGGCAGTTCACACCCTCGGAAGGAAAACTGGGCAATTTATACTACCTTGGAAATCCAAGGAGGGGTCCCTATGAGTTGAACCTACTCAAAAGCAGTGAGTTTGGTTTGGTTTATTACTACACAAAGAACTTTTAGAAACCAACAAGTTAAAATATGAGCATTATGAAAAACAGGCAAGGGGAATAAACTTCCTTCAAAATTTCTATAATAAACATGGATTACTCTATTATTCAGGAAAAGTTTTTAAAATTCTTTTTAAAGAAAAAAGCATTGCCTATACCTTACCTATACCTACATAACAGATCATGAACGGCATTAGAGCAACGGATCTATGACCCAGTACCCCACTCACCAAAGTAGCCATAGAGAAAACATGAGACTCTGGTTAAGTGTCAAAGGGCAATAGAAAGAATGTGCTATGCAGCCATTGGGGAGGAAGTGACACCTTCAGTTTAGAAAGTGTCAACCTGTACCAGTGCCTCTGGGTTGTACAGCTTCAGCCCCTCCATGTTTGTCTCCTAAAATCCCAGAGTATTAATGCTGAAAGACACCCAGGAAATAGAAGGTCTCATTCTCCTATTTCATGGAAAAACTGAGGCCCCAAATAGGTAAGAAAACTGGTCCACCAAGGCAGGCCCTGTTCCAGTGGTATCCTCATTGCCCATGCCTCCTGGCTTATATCTTTCCTCTCAGACTCCTAAGTGCTTGAAAATAAAACATGACCTCACCAATACTTCATCCTCTCAAAAAATACCAGGAAAAAAATGGATAGAAACAATGCAAATTTATAATGTTTCATCAAAAAATATTTCAGTGTTTGCATGAGTTCTTTTGAATTTAAGAAGGCCTTTCTTTCCCTTTTAAAAAAGAGCAGAAATATATCAGAGCAGAACAGAAATAAACGAAACAGAAAACAAAAAAAAGAGAGAAAATCAACAAAACAAAAAGTTGGTTCTTTGAAAAGATTAACAAAATCCACAAACCACTGGCAAATCTAACAAAAGAAAAGAAAGAGAAGATGCAAATTACAAGAATAGTAAATGAAAAGGGTGTCATCACAACAGAAACAACTGAAATAAAAAAGATACTGACAGAATATTATGAAAAACTGTACTCCAACAGATTTGAGAACCTGGAAGAGATGGACAAGTTTCTGGAATCACAAGACCTACCTAAACTATCTTACTCAGAGACAGAAAACTCGAACAGACCTA
>NW_006921656.1:7674446-7679038 GCF_000298275.1 Orycteropus afer afer | reverse complement strand
ACGTAAACAAAACAAAAGAACCATAATGATTTTATCAATTGATGCAGAAAAGGTATTTGATAAAATCCAATACCC
Organism: Orycteropus afer afer; assembly: GCF_000298275.1. NCBI lineage: Eukaryota > Metazoa > Chordata > Mammalia > Tubulidentata > Orycteropodidae > Orycteropus > Orycteropus afer. The sequence goes on along the minus strand of NW_006921656.1, from coordinate 7,678,963 downwards.
GTTCCTGTTCAGAACTCTCAGCAAAATAGGGATAGAAGGGAAATTCCTCAACATAATAAAAGGCATATATGCAAAGCCAATGGCCAACATCATTATTAATTGAGAAAGACCCAAGGCAACTAGAGATAGTTTTACTTCCTCTTTGCCAGTTTGTATGCCTTGTATTTCTCTTTCTTGCCTTATTGCCCTGGCCAGGATTTCCAATACAATGTTAAATAGACGTGGTGATAGAGGATATCCCTGTCTGGTTCCTCTACACCAACAAAGAGTCCTCTGATAAAGAAATAAGGGAAATAAGACCATTTACAATAGCTACCAAAAAGATTAAATATCTAGGAATAAACCTTACCAGAGACACAAAAGACCTATACAAAGTAAACTATAAAACACTACTATAAGAGACAACAAGGGCTCTACATAAATGGAAGAACTTTCCTTGTTCCTGGATAGGTAGACGGAATATTGTGAAAATGTCAATAATACCAAAAGCAATCTACACATTTAATGTAATCCCAATCCAGAATACCAACAAAATTTTTTAAGGACATGGAAAAACCAATTATTACCTTCACATGGAAAGGAAAGAGACCTCGGATAAGCAGAGTATTTCTAAAGAAGAACAACAAAGTGGGAGGTCTCACACTCTCAGATCTTAAAATCTACTCTACAGACACAGTAGTCAAAACAGCGTGGTATTACTACAATGATAGACAGATAGACCAATGGAACAGAATCTAAAGTCCAGAAATAGTACCATCTGTCTATGGACACCTGATCTTTGACAAAGGTCCAAAACCCATTAAATGGGGAAGAGACAGCCTCTTTAACAAGGTGCCATTTGGTGCTGGCAAAACTGGATATCCACTTGCAAAAAAATGAAACAAAACACATACCTCACCCCATATACATAAACAAACTCAACCTGGATCAAACACATAAATATAAAACCCGAAACTATAAAACTCATCAAAGGTAAAATATGGGCAAATCATGTTGTTGTTATTATTTGCCGTCAAGTCGGACCTGACTCATAGCGACCCCTCCTTGGGTTTCTGAGGTGGTATCACTACAGAAGTACATTGCCCAACCTTCCTTCCAAGGAGTGGCTGGTGGGTTTAAACCACCAGCCTTCTGGTTAGCAGTCAAGTGCCTTAGGCACTACACTACCACAGCTCCAATTGACAGCATAAATAGACTATCAAACATAACCCAGAATGCACAGGAGGTAGAAGAGAAGCTAGATGACTGGAACCTTAAACTCTTATGTGCATCAAAAGACTTCGTCCAAAGGGTAAAAAGAGAACCTACAGTTTGGGAGAAAATATTTGCCTATGACATATCTGACAAAGGACTTATCTCCAAAATCTGTAGAAAACTTCAATACCTCAACACCAAAAAGACAAACAACCCAACTCAAAAATGGGCAAAAGACTTGAATAGACACTTCACTAAAAATGATATGCTCGCGGCCAACAAATACATGAGGAATTCCTTGCAATTTTTAGTCATTAGAGAGATGCAAATCAAAACAACAATGAGATATCATCTCACCCCAGCAATAATAGCAAAGTTCAATAGGACAGAAAAGAACAAATGCTGGTGAGCTTGCAGAGAGATTGGAACTCTTGTGCACTGCTGGTGGGATTGTAAAATGGTACAACCATTGTAGCATACAGTATGGTGTTTCCTTAAAAAACTGAAAATAGAAATACCATTTGACCCAGAAATTCCATTACTAGGAATATATCCTAAGAGGTGAGAGGCAGCATGTGAACAGACATATGCACACCTATGTTCATCACAGCACAATTCACCATAGCAAAGAGGTGGAAACAACCTAAATGTCCATCAGTGGATGAGTGGATAACCAAATTATGGTACATGCACACACTGGAGTACTATGCTACATTAAAGAACAATGACAGATACACGAATCATCTCACAACGTGGATGAGCCTGGAAGACATTATGCTGAGTGAAGTAAATCAATCGCAAAAGGACAAATACTGTACAAGCCCATTACTGTAAAAAGACCAAGAAGGGTTTGCTTGAGAAAGGGAACTCACTTTGTAGATTACTGGGGTGCGGAGGGAAGGGGAAGGATTAATTTAGGGCTAGTTGGGGGCCACACACTGATGTGAGTAAGGGAAGGGATGGTATAGAAAGAGTCTGTGACAACCATGATAACATTAGGAAAAGGGAGGACATCGAATTATGCACATAAGATACAGACAATAGATGCTAATACCAACCAGTGTGCCCACAATACTACATTACCATTAACACCAAACATCAGGCTACAGATAAACACATAAACATCTGAGAAGATCAGAGGGAGGTCAGTGAATGGGGGAGTATGCTCTAGACTAAGGATAGATTCAGCAGAGGCTAATCTTGCACAGATACCAGTGATACAAAATAACTACAATCCTTACAGAAACAACAGAACACAGACCTTAGGGTAATCCCTCACAGACACCCAGACACTGCAGGAGAGAGATTCAACGGATCTACCAACTCAGGACCATAGTACTGGAGGACACTAGACTCAACTGGCCCAACAAAATACATAAAAGTCTTGTTCCTTATCCTACATTGGTGAGTAGCGATTGGGGCCTTAAGCTTTCAAGTGGCCATCTAAGATGCAGTTAATGGTTTCCTATAATCAGAAGCAAAGAAGAGTGCAAAAAATAAGGGCATTTGGAAGCAAACAGCCCTATGACATGATGGACCTCAAGACCAGAAGAACTAGATGGTGCCCAGCTACCAATGCCAACCACTCAGGAAAGGATCAAATCTGGAGATCCTGGATAGAGTGGGAGGGAAAACATGGAATAAAATCCAAAAACTCAATAGTGACCAGAATATTACTGGCCAGATGGAGGCTGGTGAGATCCCCAGTACTACGGCCCTGGGATACATTCTGGGCCTGGAATAAAACTCATTCCCAGGGGCTGGCTCTCAGCCCAATAGTAAGCAATATATCCACGCAGACCACTCAACCTAAGGGGACACACGCATATACTCTATGGAGATGCATCCCTTGGGGCAATCGACCATAGGGCACCAGAGGGGCAACATTCACACAGAGGAAATGCAGAACACACAGGAGTGCATAACTATGAGGGGTGGGGGGGCGGGGTGTTAGGAATTACTGGGCAGGGAAGGGAGGAGACTGGGTTAGGGTTGGGGATGGTAAATGGGGAGTGAAACTAAATGTACATGTAATGTTGAATGTAAAACAAACTCTGCTCTCTAAACTTGCACCTAAAGCACAATAAATAATAACATAACTCATAAAACTATACCAAAAAGAATTAATTTTACAGTATTGTTGTTGTTGTTCTTATGTGCTGTGGAGTCAAACCCGACTCATAGCGACCCCTCCTTGGGTTTCCGAGGCAGTATCACTATGGAAGTAGGATTGCCCAACCTTCCTTCCGAGGAGTGGCTGGTGGGTTTGAACCGCCAGCCGTCTGGTTAGCAGGCAAGTGTCTTGGCCACTATGCTACCAGAGCTATATAATTTTACAGTATATAAATTAAAAAATGAAAAACAATACATCCACAGAGTTTTGTGATTAGTGATTACCAAAAAAAAAACAGTCCATGCGCACGTAGCACCATGCCTGGTGCGCAGCAGGTACTTAGAAACTATTCTGTCCCATTCTTTCCCAAAGATATGATAGTTAACCACTCTTCACCTACTCCCAGGATCCGCTGTTTGCCCCTCTGATCAGAAACACTCACAGTTTATTCTTACAAGAACAAAAATGATGGATACTGCAATACATATCCCGGAAAAAAAGAAAGAAAGAAAACACAACCTCATCAATACTTCATCCTCCGAAAAACACCAGGAAAAAAATGGATAGAAACAATGCAAATTTCCAATGTTTCATTAAAAAATATTTCACAGTGTTTGCATAAGTCCTCTTGAATTTAAGAAGGCCTTTCCCTTTAAAAAAGAGCCGTGTTGGGACCATGGCCACAAGGGACATCAAGCTCAACTGGCATAACATAGCACACAAAAAAATTGTTCCACATCCTACTTTGGTGAGTCTTAAAAACTTGCAAGCAGCCATCTAGATGCAATGATGGGTCTGTCCTCACCCACAGCAAAGAACAATGAAGAAAACCAAAGACGCATGGAAACAATTAGTCCAGGGGAGTGGTATACCATGCGATCCTTAGCCTATACGACTATGAAACCCGAAGAATATGAATAAGTTGCTACTGTCAACCACTCAGAGGGGGATCTGTGTAGAAGATCTTGGATAGAGAGGGAAAACAAATTGGAATAAAACTCAAAATCATAAAAAAAAAGGGCAGGGGGCAATTTTACCAGACCAGGTTTGCTGGTCTGATAGAGCTTGGTGGAATCCCTGACACTATGGCCCATAGCTGCCCGTCAGGTCTGGAACTGAACCCACTCCTGTGGCTTCCAGCCAAACAAAAGACAGGCATATGAGCTGAACATTTACACTAGGTAGATACACTCCTTGGAGAGATCAATCA
>NW_006921656.1:7656814-7661848 GCF_000298275.1 Orycteropus afer afer | reverse complement strand
AACTCCAGATGGATCAAAGACTTAAATGTGAAACCTAAAACTGTAAAGTTCCTCAAGGAAAAAATAGAGGCAAATTTAGGAGCCCTCATTTATGGCATAAATAGACTAACAAGAATAACCGAAAATGGACAAACAGTAGAAGATAAACTAGATTAATGGGACCTTCTAAAAATTCAATTCTTATGTGATTCCAAAGACTTCTCCAAAAGAGTCAAAAGAGAACCTACAGATTGGGAAAAAATATTTGGCAATGACATATCTGACAAGAGATATGTCTCTAAAATTTATAGAAAACTCCAATACCTCAATAACAAAAAGATTAACAATACACTTTAAAAATGGGCAGAAGAGATGTATAGACACTTCACCAAAGAGGATATTCAGGCGGCCAACAAACACATGAAGAAATGTTCATGATCATTAGCTATTAGAGAGATGTAAATCAAAACAACAATGAGATACCATCTTGCCCCAGCTCTAATGGCAAAGTTCAACAAGACAGAAAATAACAAATGCTGGTGAGGTTGTGGAGAGACTGGGACTCTCATACACTGCTGGTGGGACTGTAAAATGGTACAACCACTCTGGAAAGCAGTATGGTGATTCCTTAAAAAGCTGGAATTAGAAATACCATTTGACCCAGCCATCCCATTGTTGTTGTTGTTATGTGCTGTCCAGTTGGACCTGACTCATAGTGACCCCTCCTTGAGTTTCCAAGGTAGTATCACTACAGAAGTAGACTGCCCAACCTTCCTTCCAAGGAGTGGCTAGTAGGTTTGAACCACCATCCTAAAAAAGTGAGATCCAGGACAAGAACAGTTATATGCATACCCGTGTTCATCACAGCACTATTTACAATAACAAAAAGATGAAACATCCTACGTGCCCATCAACAGAAGAATGGATAACCAAACTATGGTACATACATATAATGGAATACTATGCAACCCTAAAGAATAATGTAGACTCTGCAAAACACCGCATAACATGAACGAACTTGAAGGACATTATGCTGAGTGAAATTAGTCAATCACAGAAGGACAAATATAGTATTAGTTCATTACTGTAAAAAGTCAAGGAAAGGTTTATATATGGAAGGAAACTTTCTTTGTTGGTTACCAGGGATGGGAGGGAACACTGAAAAAAAAAAAAAAAAAGAAACTCAAGGGCATCAGGCACCATGGATGAAATATTGTCCCAGACACAAAAGCATATTTTACGCCTAAAAATAAAAAGTTTCACAAACCCTACTAGTGGTGGTTATCATTCAGCTCATGAGGACAACTACAGGGACATCTTGTCACTCAGCTACTCCTTCGTTCAACAAATGCTCCCTGAGAACTTATTTGCACTGAGAGTTTAATCTTGAAACCACGAAGACATGGTCCCCACCTTCACTGTAGTGGGATGCAGACAAGTGAATAGGCTCTCTGTGTGTGATGGGCTACTCTACTATTGGACTGGAGGGCTAACAGACCACTGCTACCGAGCCAGGCATTTGCACCCACTATCGATACTACCTATGACTTTGCAGTTGAAGAAATCAAGACTTTCAAGAGGCTGAGGGATGTGCCCAGGGTCACAGGGCTAAGAGCCATACACAGGCCTGACTGCACTTTATGGCCCAAGCAAAGACCAGCACTGAGCTGGATTCCAGAAATTGGAGTGAGAGTCTGGCCTAAGCACCCATAAATGAGGGGTCTTGGCCTAGTGTTTGGATCTTGGTTTTTATGTTTGTAAGGTGATGGGATCAGAAGCCACCTCCCAAAGAGCCTGCTGGACATGCCACCCACTCTCCTGGGTTAGTCATTTGTAACACACTCTAATGAGATCAAGCCACCACCCATCTGTCAGTGTGTTAGACTGGGGTGGCTGTGTGTTGCTGTGAGGCTGGAAGCAATGCCACTGGTATTTCAAAATCAGCAGGGTCATCCAGAGTGGGAAGGTTTAGTGGAGGGTGCAGACTTCAGCAGACCAGGAAGAAAGGCCCAGTGATCTACTTCTGAAAATCAGCCAGTGAAAATCTGATGGATCTCAACAAAACACTGTCTGACGTGCTCACTTTAGACACAGCATCAAGAGGGATCAATTGCTGGAGGAGGGCACTGTGGTTGGTAAAACAGAGGGCCAACAAGGGTAACAGAGAGATGGTGAGATGGAGAGGCACAATGGCTACAGTGATAGACTTGAACATGGAGGAGATTGTGAGGATGATGCAGGACCAGGCAACACGTTGTTCTGCTGTCCACAGGTCGCCATGACTCAGGGTGAACACAATGGAAGCTGATGGTGAAAGCCAGCTCACAGTTGTGGTGCCACCTTGGGTCGGATAGCATCCTTCTGTATCACATGAGAATCTCTATCACATGACAGCCTGACCAGCCACTTCAACATCAGGCTAAAGGTACAGATGTTTCAAGGACAATGACCACTAAGGAAAAGAAGACGACACAAACCCCATAAAGGGTGAATGTGGCTGAGTTGTGCCATCTTTATATTCATGTATTATTTGACTAAAGGTGTGAATAACTCCAGAATGTGGACATGTCCTCTTTCACAAACCCAGAGAAGCCAAAGTCCTAATTGCTGCTCCTCACCACGACTGGGAAGACAGAAGCAAAATGAGATCACACAGGATTCGAGGCCAGAAGTGTCTTCATTCAAGTCTTCACCCTCCCACTGGCCAGCTGCATGCCCTGTGGCCTCACCTGGCACCTACCATAGTCAGGATAAAGGACATGTACATTCAAAGCACAGCATGGTCACATGAAGTTAAAAGAGCCCTGGGTACTCACCTTCATGAGCCCAAATGTGACGCTGCAGGTCTGAGCCGTTCTTCATGAAATAGAAATCGCAGTAGGGACATTTCATGGCTCTCTTTCCAATTAACCCTTTCAGCTGCACCCTCCTCCCGAGAACCTCGGAAATGGTGCTCATGGAGACCTCTGGAAGTAAAAAGGACAATAATCAGGAGCAACCTAAGAACGTCAGTCAAGGCCAATAGCTGCAGGTAAACTTCATGATGGCAGCTGAGCCCATGGTCAACCCCAGCATCACTAGATGGGATGCTATCCCACCAAATGGGATGTGTCTCTTGGGTCATGGGACAGAATTCTCAACGGAAAGTGAAACCAGTCTCCAAGCCAGCCTCAGGTCTAAATCATGTTATCACAACATACAGGGGATGGAGAGGCAGCAGGGGGCAAACGCGAAGTGTGAGGGAGCCCAGTTTCTCCAACAAATCACTGTCAGAGGGAGAAAGGTGAAGGAAGCTCTTATGGAACGAGAGAGACTTACGGCTATGACCATGGAAAGCAACATATCTGGATCTTGATCCAGATGAGCCAACCATCAAAAAAAAAATAAAAGTCTTTGTGTCACCAGGGAAATGTTAATGTAGACTGACGCTAGGTGATAATAAAGAATGCCTGCTAATTTTGATTGTTTCAAGAGTGGCATGGCAGCTACATTGAAAAACATCCTTATTTATTGGAGGTAGGTATTAAAATTATGAGGAAACAGCATGATGTCTGGGATACACTTAAAAATTAAAAATAGTCCAGAAAAAAGAAAGTTAAGGTGAGGGAGGGAAATATGAATCAAGTTCCTTTGGAAGCTGAGGTACAGGTTTCACAGGGGTTCCTTATATGGTGCTGTGTATTTTTCTATATGTTTGAAATTTTCCATTAAGAAAGTTTGAGACAATGACTGTAAAAGGAGGCCTGGCATCCGCTCATGAACAAAGGTCAGTGGCTAACATGAGCATGCTCACACAGGACCACAGGCTACCTGGGACACGAGTTAGCATGGGAAGGCTGGAGTGGACATTCAGAGATCACACAGCCTCCTTGCCCTCCATGGAGAGGCCGCTACTCTGTCTACTCCCAGGAAACATAAGCATCAGTGCTGTCCCACTGCTCATTCTTCCTCCAGGAGTCAGCATTTATAATCAGTGAGGTGGTGTCCTGGTATCAGGAGCAGAGAGACAATTTAAAAAAGGAGGAAGGAAAAGGGGCATTTAGCTTATTCATGACCCATTTGTACAGCTCACAGCATTGATGCCTGTTGGAGACATGGCTCTGAAGGCACTGGGGGTATGTGGACATGGTGATGGGTGACAGGAAGCTAGAGCCCTGCAAGGGGATCAGGGCCGCACTGAGCATGTGGAAGGGCCTCACCCAGACTGTGTCACAAAAGATTCCCAGAGGGCAGGATTCTGAGGCATAACTTAGCAAATGACCAGGAATTCACCAGAAAGAAAGAGAGGAAATATGGCCCAGGCAGCAAGGACAGAAGTAACAAAGCACGGAAGGCCAGGGAGCACATGCCTCCCACACTAGAGCAGCCTGGGAGGTGAGGGGGGGCCAAGGCACCTGGGCCTGGGTGAGATCTAACACACTTCATAAACCACTCTGAGACACAAACTCCTAGAGCAAGTATCCCAGGTGTAACAGGGCGTGATGGGATCTATGTCAGAGCATTCAAAGTGCACTTGAAATAGGGGGCTACACGGGAGAGATGCTTCTGGAGACCAGAGAGAGAACAACAATAAATGAAGAGCTATATAAAGAACCCCAGCTTTAAAGAGAGATGTTGCCCTTGACTTTTCTCATGTCTCCATCCCTCTTCATTCCCATTCAGTGCAGGTGATGGATATCGCTGTGCTTGAGAAGAAACATAAGCATCTGAAAATTAATCTTCTGCTCTAAAATGCATAACCTTACCAGGATGGTTGGTCTTGATATGTGACTTTATCAATCGATCTTCTGAAAAAGACTTTTCACACACAGGACAAGAATAACTCCTTTTGTCCTTAACAGAAAGAGAGTATAATCAATGACTTTCATTTAAACTTGGGACCTGTAGAAAAAGATCCACCACTACCACCACCACCATCATTAGCACCACCGCCATCATCACCACCACCACCACCATCATCACCACCACCACCACCATCACCACCACCACCACCACCATCACCACCACCACCACCACCATCACCACCACCACCACCATCATCACCACCACCACCAC
>NW_006921656.1:7639619-7656229 GCF_000298275.1 Orycteropus afer afer | reverse complement strand
GAATTTCTCTTTCATGAGACTCACAACCACTCTCAAAGGATCTATTATGGTCACATTACAGATTGGGAAACTGAGGCGCAGGGTGATGAGCTGCAGGTCTGAGTAAGAGAGCCAGCATCTGCCCCCACCACACTGAGACTACGTCCTGCCAAGGCCACTGGTGGTGGGCTCCCTGTTGTGGCTTGACCAACGTGGGAACCTCACTGTCACTTGCTCAGTTAGGAAGGAGCGGGATTTAGCTCCTCTGCTTCCCTCCCAGAGCTCACTTTGCAGCTACTCCACATCAAGGTTCCGTTTTCCCCAGACGGTGGGGGAGCTGAGCCAGGAAGGAGAGCACATTTTTCTGGGGGGGAGAGGCGGCTTACAGAGTGGAGGGTTTCTGGCCTCCACTCTCAGCTCCCTCGTCACCACTATCAGGGAAGACAATGAACCAAAGCAGTATCTGGGCAAACATCAAGCAGAGAATCTGCCTGACTGCACACACCAAAGCCAAGCTTCGAACCTGTAACCAGGGCTGGAGGGACCAAACCTCCCGGAATAAGCCAGTTTACGAGCTCACATCTTACACAGAGCCCGTCAGTGCAGAGAACCATGCATGTCCACATGAGCAAAACCAACACAACACGGGCAGAAGCAGTGACTGCCAAGAATTGGGCCCATTTCCCAAAGTGTGTTCCACAGGATGCTAGCCAAGTCCCTGCTCCCTTGGATTTGATAGGAGGATGAACTGCCACACTTACTGAGCACCACCAGTGAGTACGGCACTACACTAAGTGCTGCCCGCATGCGACACGACCGGGTACGGTCCTCACACCAATCCCAGGCGGCATTCTCTTTGTGCCACTACACAGCAATAATTGCTGTAGTTGTTGTGTTCCATCCAGCCGATGCTGACTCATAATGACCCTATAGGCCAGAGGAGAACTGCCTGGGTTTCTTGGACTGTAATCTTTACGGCAGCAGACTGCCAGGTCTTTCTCCTGCAGAGCCTCTGGGTGGGTTCAGCCTTTCAGTTAGCAGCCAAGCACATAGTCACTGCACCACCAGGGCTCCTTACAATAATAACAGCTCCACTCACTAAGAACTTCCTGCCTGCTGGCGCTGTGAGAAACACATTATCTGCCACGACTCATGAGGCATCAGGAACGTGCCCACAGTCACTGCCCCACCACCAAGATCAGAGCCGGAGGACATCCCCACCGTGCCTTGGACTCCAGCACATCCTTGCTGTTGAAAGACATCACTGGAACACGGACTCTGTGCTCAGAGTCCCTGCATTTGAATCCTGCTTTCACCACTTATAAACTGAGGAGCTTTGGGTAAGTGACTTAACCACTCACTGCCTCAGTTTCTTCATCTGTAAAATGACAATGAAAACTGTGCCTCCTTCATCGGAGCATGACAAGGACAAGAGGGATCTGTGACAGAAAAGACCTGGCAGTCTGGGTCGGTGAAGATGACAGCCCAGGAAACCCCACAGGGCAGGTCTACTGTGCCACATGGGGCCCCGTGCCTCAGAACTGACCAGAAAGCAGACAACAGGCTTAGACTGGAGCCTGGCTCACTGTGAGTGTTCAATGAGTCAGAAAGACTTTGCTGCCATTTATTCGTTATTTGTTATCACACAGCTTGGCCTCAGACAGCACACCTTCTCAGAGCTTCTCAGTGCTAGTGCTTCTAAGACTCTCCAAAGATGGTCTCAGTGACCACTTCCCCAAGTCCCCAGGGCCAGAGCCCCTCTGGGGGTCTGGATGCTGCCCTTACAGAAAATTGCCTGAGGCCAGAGCTCCACAAGGCACAACTTGGAAAAGGGACACCAGTAACCAGAGGCTGTCCACTTAGTAGAAGGGACACTAGAGACCAGCATCCATCTACTTAGCAGATGGGACACCAGCGACCAGCAGCTGTTCACTTAGTTAAAGGGACACCAGTGACCAGCAGCTGTTCACTTAGTTAAAGGGACACCAGCGACCAGCAGCCATCCACTTAGGAGACGGGACATCAGCGGTCGAGAGCTGCCGAGTGGATCTGGACCCCTGGCGAGCCCATGTGGGTCTGAGTAGCACTGTGCTCCCAGGGCTCTCAGTGGCTGGGATCTTTCAGAAGTGGGTCACCAGGCCCTTCTTCCCCGGCACTTGTGTGTGGATTTAAACCTAAACCCTTTGGGTGGACAGCCAAGCACGTTCACCATTTGCACCACCTAGAAATTGCTAGGAAAAGGCTACTTCATATTTAAAAACAAAGTCCTCTGAATGACAGGACAGTGTGGCAGCATCCCCCACTAACAAATGGATACCACACCACCCCTACCAAGCTCAGAGGTCCCCAGGGTCCAGGTAGCTCCTGTGGCAGGGTCCTGAGCTGCCCACCCAGCCCATGCCACACCCCTCTGTGTGGTTACATCAAGGGCTTGATCCCAGTTCCCTGTCACTGTCCTCTCCTGCCCCACCAGGATCACCCACCATGCTGAGTCTGCACATGGAGCGTGCTCTCACACCACCATCCTGGCAATGCCTGAGCCATGGCCTCCTGGAGAAGAGGTGTCGTCACCCTGGCAGTCCTGGATGCCCTTGTCAACAGACTCAATGGGGAGGCTCAGAGGGCTTTGAAGGAACCGAGAGTTATCGTCCCCATGCCTTGGCTATTTGATTTTTTTCCTTGTTTTAATCTTTCATCTGAAAGTAATTTATCGTCAAGCTTGTCGGGGCCCCTTACTTCTTGATGTCTTTGAAGACTATCAGAAGGACAGGGCAGTGGGAGAGGGTGCTGGTAGGAGGGTGGGTGCTTAGGACCCAGTTGTTTTGCAAAACTTCTGCTACGTATTGGAGATGAGCCCCACAGCAAACTTATGAGTGGGGGCTGCAAGACTTCCTGGCATAGACGGAGAGTACAAGAGACTAGGGAGAGTATGAGAGATGAAAGCGAGAGACACTAAGGAGATTGTGAGAGATGAGAGTGAGAGATACGGGAAAGGGCAAGAGACTCCCCTTTAGGTTAACTATTTGGGCCACCCAGGGACCTGGATATAGGCTGAATAGGGGGAGAAGACTGCTACTGGTGACATAGTGCCTAAGGCATTTGACTGCTAACCAGAAGGCTGGTGGTTCAAACCTACCAGCCACTCCTCAGAAGGAAGGTTGCACAATCCACTTCCGTAGTGATACCACCCTGGAAACCCAAGGAGGTTGCTATGAGTCGGGTTCGACTCAATGGCAGTGAGTTGAGTTGTTGCTGTGACTGTCTTTCTATATTCCTATTTTCTTCCTTTTTTGTTTTTTTGTTTTGTTTTATTTTCCTTGCCTCTTTTTTGTTATTGCTTTTTTGATGTTTGCAAGTGTGTTGCAGGCAGGTCAAAGCTGGTTACAGGACAAAACGTGAGCTTGTTCTCCTCCTTTTGGACCACTGATAAGAAAACCAAGCCCCATACCTAATCAAGAACTTGCCCCAGGGCCCATGCTTCCCCGTCAGAGCAACACTGCTCTCCTGACTCAGCAAGACCCTTCCGTGAGCAGAGTCCTTAGCTCGTTGTGACACTTGCATGGCATGTTCTTATTGTAACCCAGTACACATGTTAACTCATGGGAGCTCCACCCTGTCCTGAGGAAGGAGGGTAGGCTATCATGCCACTCTCTGGAGACAGAAGGAAGAGCCAGATGGTTGATGACTGCAGCAGTTGATGGCTGGGATGATGTGGAGCCAGAGCTGGGTCCAGAGTGACCCCCAACTCCTCATTTACATTTGCTGGATGGTAGTGCTGAGCCCTCAGTATCAAGATCAGTGAAAGATGGAAGACAATGGACACAACTAAATATTTACAGAGGAAGCAACAAAAAATCCTGGGAACCACGTGATCCGCAGATGCTTTGGAATTTTTTAAACCATTCCAAGAAGTTAACACTTAACCTCCAAGGGACAGCACACTGTACCCAGCAGACTTCACCCAGAGAGATTGGATCCTGTGGATGAAGAACACTCTGTAGTTGGGAGTTCTATCTTGGAATTCCTTGTAGACACTGTGATCTCTTGAAAACATCTTAATTATCAGAGCAAGAGAGTCCTCATTCAGAGGAAGTGTAGGTCTTTCTACCAGATCAGCATCTCCATGGTACCTTGGCCTCATTCCATAGGCAACTCATTGACTCAAAAGACAAATGCTGTCAAAGCTCCAAATACTGGAATCTGTGTTCATAATGATGCCATCTCATTCCATCCAGCGATGCAATCACCAGCTCCATGAAGAGCTCACGGCAGAAGCAGAAGGAAGAGATATTTTGAAAGATGGCAGAAAAGGTAGACAAGCTACCTACACAGACCTTCCGCAACAAAGCAATGAGAAACTAATTGAAACCGATGCAGAGGACGATCCTGGAACCCTGAGCTTAGAAGGGAAGGATAAAGAAGTGGGTTAAATACCAACTAGTAGAAGAACCTGAATGAAACAGTGAGTAAGGAGACAGACAAATGGAGCTGCAGGCTGCCGGCTGTCCTGAAGGCACAGATATTTTGAATATTTCAACAGCAACCTAAGAATCAGCTCTGCTCATCAAGGCTGCACGGGTAAGGACTGCACTGGTACCTGAAGACCAGAAGGGAGATCAGTGAGGAAGGGGAGAGGTGGACCTGTGGACTGCGAGGAACTATCCTGAGGGTGCAGCCATTTTTGATGTTTGCAAGTGGCCGGCACAGCCGTTTTGAGTGTGTGCAGGTGGTGGTTCTTGCTTGCACTGTGACCTGGGAGTGGGCTCTGTCTGCCAAGGACAGCATGGACAACCGCACTGGAGACTGATGATTGGAGAGGTGCAATACTCCCCTTGTTACTCTTGTGCCCTGTAGCTTTTGGTGAACAGGCAGGTGGCCATCCCCCACCTCCACCCACCTTCTTGACCCGCAGGGGTTCCATCACAGTCTACCCTGGCAGAGTCTGTGTGCCATGCCCCACCTCCCACAGTTTGATTTTTAAATTAGTCTTTCTATCTTCCTATTTTCTTCCTTTTTTGTTTTCTTTTCTTTTCCTTGCCTCTTTCCTGTCCCTGGCTCTTATTTATTTATTTATCACTCTTTTTCCTCTTCTTTTCTTCTTTCTTTCTTTCAGATCTTCCCATCCTTTGTTTTCCCCTTTACGGCCTTCCCTATTCTTTCACTCCTGCTCTTTGCTCTCAATTCCCCCTCCCCAGATATTGTGGCACTTTCTCCCCCCTCTCTCTTTGCTCTCAATTCCCCCTCCCCAGATATTGTGGCACTTTCTTCCCCCTGTCTTTTTCACATTATCTTTATTTTATCCATTTGTAATATATTTTGAGAATTTTTCTTCTTATTTATTGCATTTATTTTGTCTCTCTTTTTTTGTGATTGTTCCTGTTTTCTTATGTGGTTTGAGTTTTTGTTCTCGTTTTTTTTTTTTTTTTCTTTTTCTTTTTCTTGGTCGTTTTCTGGGTTTTTTTGTTGTTTTTTTTGTTTGTTTGTTTGTTTGTTTATTTAAGTGAGAGTGAGATAGCAACCATTCCCACACAACCCAACCATACCTGTACCTCTTGCAGCCCCACCCACTGAGTGAGGGCCACCAGTTACTTTTGCACCAACTGACCAACAATAGATGGCAGCCAATACCAGTTCAACTCACCCTCAACTGCTCTTTATGAACAGCTAACAGAGATCCGTGCACACACTCTCTATCACACCCAGCAGGAATCGGGTGGTGAGTGCCTAAGTGCTACTGACCAGCAAACAGAGGAGCACAGTACCCTGCTCACACAGATGTGTCAAAACAAAATAAGGAGGGAAAAAAATCTTATGTGAATCACACCAACATACAACCACAAATTAAACACAAACACAACACCACCAAAATATCTTGGAGACAATGGACCATCACAGTCCACACAAAAAAGCAAGATAAAGTGGTGGAAACAAAGGACCAAGATACAAACCCAGAAAATATCCCTGAGGAAGAAGCAACATTAGAACTCCATGACAAGGAAGTCAAAAGAACTGTATTTGGGTATCTTCAATGGACTGAGAGACAAATTAAGGAAAACACTGACAAAATTAAGGAAAACACAGAATAAAAGGTCTAGAAGAATTTAGGAAACTAATACAACAACATATTGACAAAATAAACAACAGAATTAAAAGCAATACAAAAAAAAAAAACAAAACAGAAATCCAGAAGAGTAATACTAAGACTTCAGAAACAGGTAACACATTGAATGGGAAAAGGAGTAGAATAAAATCATTGGAAGACAGAATTAATGAGATAGAAAACAAATACCTCAATATTACTTTATTAAGGGATCAATCAGAAAAAAGATCAAAACATCATGAAGAAACTCTAAGATTCATGTAGGATACCATCAAGAGGAATAACCTATGTGTAACTGGAATTCCAGAACAGAGAGATAGATAAAACCTCAGAGAAAATTGTCAAAGGTTTGCTGGAAGAGAATTTCTCTAATATGATGAAAGATGAGAATATATCCATTCAAGAAGTTCAACAAACCCCAAACAGGAAAGACCCCAAAAGAAAAACACCAAGACATATCAGCATCAAACTCACCAAAACTAAAGACAAAGATAGAATTTGGAAGCCCAGGAAAAACAAAAAGTTACCTAAAAAGGGCAACCATAAGACTAAGCTATGATTTTTTTTGGCAGAAACCATGTGGCAAGAAAGCAATGGTTTGATATATATTAAAAAACTCTGAAAGAAAAAAATCTCCAACCAAAAATTATATATCCTGCAAAACTGTCTATCAAATATGAGGGTGAAATTAGGAGATTTCCAGATAAGCAGAAAATAAGGGAATTTGTTAAAACCAGTCCAACTTTACAAAAGATGCTAAAGGGAGTCCTTCAGATAGAGAAACAACAACCAATGATTAACACACACGATGATATAACCCATACACCAACCCAGTTATAGAAGTATCCAAAGTAAAATAAACTTATAAGACTGTAAACAGGGAACAAGAGACATCAATTGGTAAATGAGGACAACTACAAACCAAAAAGAAGGAATAAATAGAGTAGTTAAGAACTTCCAAATGGTCAGGAAGGCAAGACAATTGTGAGATAGAAAAGACAGCTTCAAATTTGAGAAGAAAATGATAAATTACAGGGTAACCTCAAAGATGAATAATAAACCTTCGCATCAAAATAAAAAAAGACAAAAACAAATACTTAGCAAATACTAAAACAAGAGCAATCAAGGCAATGATAACATGATTCATAAACAAAATGAACTCAGCACAGAAAATTATATGGAACAAAGAAATCAGCAATGCCATGAAAAAATACATAACAAAATGACATCAATAAATTCATACTTGTCAATAATTACACTGAATGTAAATGGATTAAATACACCATTCAAGAGACAGAGAGTTGCAGACTGGAGAAGAAAACATGACCCATCAATATTCTGTCTACAAGAGACTCACCTTAGAAACAAAGACAAAAATAGACTAAAAATAAAAGGTTGGAAAAAGATATACCAAGCAAATGGCAACCAAAAGAGAGCTAGAGTGGCAATATTAATTTCTGATACAACAGACTTTAAGACAAAAATGACCATAAGAGACAAGGAAGGACATTATTAATGATTAAAGGATCACTTGAACAAGAGGACATAACCATGATAAATATTTATGCACCCATTGAAAGAGCCCCAACATACACAGATTAGACTTTAACAGAATTGAAAAGACAAATAGATGACTTCACACTCATAATAGGAGACTTTAATACAGCACTTTCAATGAAAGATAGAACAACTGGAAAGAAACTCAACAAAGATACGGAAGAGCTAAACAATAAAATCCTGACCTGAAAGACATCTATAGAGCTCTTCACCCAACAACAGCACAGCATACATTCTTTTCTAGTGCACATGGAACCATATATTAAGCCACAAAGCAAGCCTCAATAAATTGAAAAACACTGAAATACTGCAAAGCATCTTCTCAGATCACAATGCTATAAAATTAGAAAACAGCACTAGGAAGACCGATGGAAAAAGAACAAATATGTGAAAACTGATACACCATCCTCAAAAGTGACTGAGTAATAGAAGAAATAAAAAATGAAATTAAAAAATTCCTTGAATCAAATGAGAATGAATACACAAAATTGCAAAATCTTTGGGACATAGCAAAAGCAGTTCCCAGAGGGCAATTTATAGCAATAGACGCACACATCAAAAAAGAAGAAAGAGCCAAAATCAACACCTTAACCCAACATCTCCAACAATTAGAAAAAGAGCAGTAAAAAAAAAAAAAAAAAGTTACAGTCACTAGAAGAAAAGAAATAATAAAGATTCGAGCACAAATCAATGAAACAGAAAACAGAAAGACAACAGAAAAAACCAACATGACTAGAAGTTAGTTCTTTAAAAAGATTAATCAAATCGACAAACCACTAGCAAACTCAACAAAGGAAAAGAAGGAGAAGATGTAAATAACCTGAATAAGAGATGAAAGGGATGATGTCACAACAGACCCAACAGAAATCAAAAGAACATTAATCAGGATACTATGCAGAACTGTATAGTATCTGAACCTAGAAAAAGTGGACAGATTTCTAGAAACACACTACTTACCTAAACTAACACAGACTGAGGTGGAAAAGGTGAGCAGACCCATAACAAAAGAAGAAATCAAATAGATCATTACAAAAATTACCAACAAAAAAAAGTCCTAGCACAGATGATTTCACTGGGGAAATCTACCAATCATGCAGAGAAAAGCTGACACCAATCCTCCTCAAACTGTTCCAGAACATAAAAAAGGATGGAATCCTCCCAAAATCATTTTATGAGGCAAGCGTACCCCTGATACCAAAACCAGGCAAAGCCACCACTACAAAGGAAAACTACAGACCAACATCCCTCATGAATATGAGGCAGTGAGGAATTTGGTGATGTTATCATTCTCAAGCCTGCCGCAAAAGACCTCTGTAAAGCGTTAAGGAGCAAAGACATCACTTTGAAGACTAAAGTGTGCCTAACCCAAGCCATAATATTTTCAATCACCTCATATGCAATTAAAAGATGGACAATGAATAAGGAAGATCAAAGAAGAATTGATGCCTTTGAATTTTGGTGTTGGCAAAGAATACTGAAAATACCTGGACGGCCAGAAGAACTAACAAATCTGTCCTAGAAGAAGTGCAGTCGGAATGCTCCTTAGAAGCGACAATGGCCAGACTCTGTCTCACCTTCTTTGGTCAGGTTGTCAGAAGGGACCGGTCCCCAGAGAAGGATATCATGCTTGATAAAGTGGAGGGTCAGTGAAAAAGGGGAAGACCCTTAGTGAGATGGACTGACACAGTGGCTGCCATGCCTGGCTCTGTCAGCCAAGATTGTGAACCTGGTGCAGGACTGGGCAGTGTTTTGTTCTGTTGGACACAGGGTCAGCACTGGTTGGATATGGCACTGAACAACAACAACAACAGCATTCTCATGCCAATCCCAAAGGCAAGCAAGGACTGGATTTATACACATACTGATCATACAAGTCAGTAATAATGTAAACTGCATAAAAAAAGGAAAAAGGTCATGTCAGAATCAACTTATGATAGTCTTCAGAACAGAGCCCACTGTAAGCCAGGGACTACCTTATTATAATCTCCCTATAACCCTAGGAGATACACATATGTATAAATACAGGTAAGTAAACACACACACATTACAAATATATGAGTACATTTATACATGTGTGTATATGTGTGGCTACATGTATGTAGATCAATGTCTACAGATATATGCCTATCTACATGCAGGGATACATGTGTCTATGTGTGTACTCCATTTTACATATATGGATACATAGTTCTCTATTTTACAGCGAGGACACCAGGTCTCAAAAAGATCAAGTGACTTGCCTGAGGTCACACAGCTTGTGAGCTGCTGGCCTCAGTATGTGAAGCCAGGTGTCTCTACCTCCCAAGTCCGTGATCTTACCTAACCCCTTTACCCAAAACCCTGAATGCAAACTGCTAAGCCCTCGGCTTCTCTGTGCCGACAACCATGGTCACACACCAAGTGTGTGGAGCCTCAGCGTATACTGTCTGGAACATCAAACGGAACGCAGCCCACACAGAGCCAGGCTGGCCTGAATGCAAACTGCTAAGCCCTCGGCTTCTCTGTGCCGACCACCATGGTCACACACCAAGTGTGTGGAGCCTCAGCGTATACTGTCTGGAACATCAAACGGAACGCAGCCCACACAGAGCCAGCCTGGCGGCCAGCTCTCCCCCATCACTGTAAGGAGGCTCAAGTCACTCTCATGGGCCAGCCTCCAGAGCTAGAGTAGAATTTCCAAAACAAGCATTCATTCATTGTATGACATGATCTCTCAAGAAATAATAAAACAAATACCTACCATTGTGAATATTAAGTTGATTATGTATCTTGAATTAGCACCAATTTTTAAAAAAATAAAGATGCTTCACATAGAGTTTACAATCAATAAAATGATCCCAAGCATGGCAGTCACCATGTACTGAGCTCTCACTTGGAAGCAAACATGACGGCAGCACTTGGCATGCATTACCTCCTTTAAACTCCCAAGAACTCTAGTGGCAGCTCTTATTATCACCATCCCTATTGTTAATAATGCTTTAAAATGTAATTTAAGAAACCTTTGGTTTATTTCAAGGAGCTCTAGTGGGGTAGTGCTTAAAAAGCATTTGTCTGCGAAGCAAAAGGTCTGCAGTTTGAATCCACCAGCCCCTTTAGGGAGAAAGATGAGGCAGTCTGCTTCCACAAAGATTAATAACTTTGGAAAACCTACGGGGCAATTTTACTCTGTCCTCCAGGGGTGCTGCTGAGTCAGAATCGACTCCGTGGCAAAGGGTATGATTTGGGTTTTGCTGCTGGAAAGACTACAGCCTAGGAAACTCCATGGGCCAGTTCTGCACTGCCCTCTAGGGACACAGTGAGTCAGACGTGATGGCAATGGGTTTGGTTTGGACATTGCTTTCGTAAAGATTGGCAGCCTTGGAAATACGTTCTGGGAAAGTTCTACTCTGTCCCAAAGAGATTTTTTTGTTTGTTTGTTTACTTCTACTTCATATGTTTTCTATGATCCTGAAGAATCTGCCATTTTTTTTGGTTTGTTTTGTTTTGCAAACAGAAAGCAGATTCATCCCATCTCATCTTTTTGCCAACATGTTAGACTCTGTGCTGAGAGGAATGCAGGCTGAATGACACCGCTGGACAGTGTAGGGAAGGGTTTAGTGACAAGCACCTCTGTATCTTTTCAGCGTGGCCTCTCACATCTCCCTCGGTGGGGCCACCTCCATATGCACGGATCTGAGAAAGCAATGCGCACCCAGGGGAAACGGGCCGCCGCTGGGGCTTGCTACTTACCAGCTCCGTGTGAACTTTAAGATGTGCCTGTAGTTTATATTTATCTGGAGTCGAGTAGTCACAGCCGTCAGTGGGACACTTCAGCAGGACGTTACTGTGTTTCTGAATGACATGGCGTTTAAGGCAGTTTTTGGTGATGGATGAGTAATGACACTGGGAGCAATAGTACAGATGTTCTCGGGTGTGAGTGCGGACATGCATGTCAAAATGCACTTGGTACCAAAAAAGTTTGCCTAAAAAAATATTTCCACATCAGAACAAGGAACTTTGTTTTATACGGAACTTGATTTTTTAAAAACTCTTTTTCAGCTACGATGTTTCTCTCCCTCTCTTGCTTGTCCGGGTTGCCCTTCATGTTTTCCACCATACCTGCATGGAAATGGCCTTTTACAGGTGGGGGACTGACTGCCAACATTAAGGGTGCTGCTGTTTTTGCCTGAGGTCAGAGCTGAGGAAGGAGGAGCCAGTGTTGGCTGAGGGCTATTAGGGTGCCAAGCGCTCTAACACGGGCGGGCATCAGTCACAGAGTCTCTAAACTCTGATGACTCCTGGGACGCACGGTCCTGCGCTGGGCCTTTCCCTCCTGTGCTGCCAGCTCTCCACGAGATTCCAAAGGCACTTTGTGACTCTGCAGGGTTATCGGGAGGCCCTTCCGGTATGGAGCTGCAGCCCTACCTAGAACATGGCCACAACTCAACACTCTACTTTAAACGTGTCATGTGCCAGAAGGAGGATTCTTGGTTAAAGCTCTGAGGTGGTGGAATAAACCTGCTGTGAACATCTGGCCAAGCCTACCCACTTCTCTGAGATTTTTAAAGACCAGCCACTAAACTGCAACGCAGGCGGGCACCCATTCCTGTCTACATGTGGAGAACAGCTCACTTCGAAGAAGCTCACTTTGCAAAGAGACATGAGCTCAGGCCATACCCAGGAGACCCCGGGCACGACCAGAGCAGCTGGGGCAGCCAGGAAGGAGAACGCCCACTGGCCACTCACCCAGCCCCACCCTCCTTACCACAGTATTCACACTCCAGGTCTCCGTACACCTTCCGGATCCTCTCACACAAACTGGTGGTCATTTGCTTCTTCTGTAAACTATTCAGGATCTTCATGAAGGGGGTGATGTCACTTTGGGGCTCTGAAGCAGGTTTGTATGAGTCAAGCTGACAAATGACAGTGTCCCCACCACCCGCCACCGGAGGAAGAAGTTTAGAGGTGTCGGCTGGGTTTGCCTTGCGATACCCGCTTGAATCTGGGTTATGGGGTGGAAGGGCAGCAGTGTTCTGCCCTTCATGAGGAGGGCTCTCTACGTCCAGGGCCTCCTGGGGTGGGTTAGCGTCTTTGTCCTTGGACAGCAGTAGTGTGACCCCTTTGTCCTGAGTCTGGGTTGGGTCTCTGTGCTGGAGGTCCACAGTCTTTTCAGGCTCAGCAGGAACCTCAGCAGCAGAGGAGGTATCATTTCTCAACAGAAAGTTATCAGAAACCACCGCCGGTGAAGGCAGGCTCAGTGAGACCACAGTGGCTCCCGGCTCGCAGTGGGGCAGGGTGCCTCCTTGGGTCAGAGGTACAGTTGAGTGCTTGGCCGGGGCAGCGATTTTCCTTGGGGCCTCTGGCTCCTTCTGGCCATCCTGAGGCCGAGCATCTGCAGGACAGGTCACCTCCTTGGGGGCGTTCACCCCCTGGAACACACACTCCTCCTCAGCCAGCTGCAGCTGGTCCCCCAGGGCCTCCTGGTGAATGTCCCCACCAGGCTCCAGCAGGCAGAAGCTCTGGTTGATGGAGCTGTTGAAGACCAAGACCTCCTGGGAAGCCCCGTGCACCTCTCTGATGTGGGCACGCAGCCTGACGGAGCTGACGAACTTCTTGAGGCACACGGCACAGACGTACACAAAGGGGTGCTTACGGATATGCAGCTCCAGCGCCTGGTACTTGGTGGCGCCATGGCCACAGAGCTCACAGGCAAAGGGCCACTGGTCCCCGTGCACCAGCATGTGGCGGTCACGGTCCAGCTCATTCTTGAACTTACGCTCACAGATGTGGCAGTCGTACAGAAGCTGCCGCTTGCCCTCCCTGGTCATCAGGCAGAGCTTGTCCAAGGCCTCCCGGACCTTCTGGTCCTGTGGGTCGTGCGCGTCTCGGATGTGCTTGATGAGGTTCTTGACATCGGAGTACTTCTTCTTGCAGAATCGGCAGTGCTGTTTGATCTTCTTGTGCACTCGCTCGACATGCACCTTGAGGTGGCCCTTACTCAGGCAGGTGAAGGTGCAGTAGTCACAGGCAAACTTCTCACCCGTGTGCTTGCGCAAGTGCACATTGAGGTTGGCCTTGATGGCACTAGCGTAGCTGCACTGGGAGCACTTGTACGGCTTCTCGTTGGTGTGGATCCGCAGGTGCGCCTGTAGCGAGTGCTTGAACTTGAAGACCTTGTTGCAGTACTCACACGTGAAGATTTTGAGCTGGGTGGGACCTAGTCTGGGGAGAGATGACAGCACAGTTACATTGGACATTTTGCACCTTCTTAGATTCTTGTTACGAATTTGCTTCTTAGGAACCTAACACCAAGAGCTGAACAATAAACAAAATGAGACTGAGGATGGGTGGTTTCATTCAATAAGCAGGACCTAAGGGTCCACCAGGAACCAGGCACATACAAAGACAAAAGAGTCAGTCCTTGCAAAAAGGGGGTAGTAGGAGCAGCTTCTGACCTTCTCTAACTTCAAGAGGTGGAAGGAGGATCCAGAAAAACATCAACAGCCCAAGACCAATTCTTATGAGGCAGAGGTCAGATATGCTGCCACGTCACCCTCCAACCTTTTTACTAGTTCTGACACCAACCATCCCTCCCATTGCACTTTCTACTTCTCTGCAGGGTTCAATAATTCATTGCAATGGCCACACAGAACTCACAGACAATACTCACAATGATTGGGTTTTTCAGGGAAATGACAGGTTACAATTGAGAATCAGAAACAAGGCAGGACACGGTACTTCAATCAGGACAGCTGCTGCTCAGCCATGATGCAGGCACCCTTCTCTCTGGCCTTGGCCTCTGCCCTGCTCAGGCCAGTGTTACAAAGCTCTTTTAAAGCTTTGATTATAGGTTCCCAAAGAGGCATCCCACTCTGCAGCAAGCCTCCTGCCCAAAGGCACTCAGCTTCCTCACTCCCTGGGCTGGCAAGGCCACCACTCTGTCTCATGCTGGTCTCTTGGTTCTGCCGCCTTCTCTCTGCCATCATTTCAGCACAGGGATGTCGGTTCCAAGGACACACTCCACTCCTGGCTGCTCTTTCTTGATGGTAGTTAGATCCCCCTTTTAGCCTCTGGGATGGCTCATTATAAGCCCAGTGAGATGGCAAATCTGACCAATCCTCATGCTAGGGTTCCATATACCTCATTTGCATGGTTCCACACCCACAAGGGTACCATGTACCATAGTTACATATGGTGGGCCACCTTGGTGGGCCACCTGCACCTCGTATTTGCCTAGCTCCAAGCAGTCACCTGGTGGGAGTCACAAAGGTCATGGTTCGAAGGACCACATGAAGTAATTCACTGCACCTCAGTCCCTGTCCCTGAGGAATGCAGAGCCTAGTGGGAGGGGGACCAGGATTGCAAGTGAGTGCATTACGGTGTGACAAGTGTCAGATGGGATAAACAAGAGAAAGAGGTGAAAAAAGAAACAGCCCTCTAAGCTGAATTAAAAAGAGCCCTGCTGGCACAGTAGTTAAGTGCTCAGCTGCTAACCAATCAGTTGTTGGTTCAAACCCACCACCCTTTCCATGGGAGAAGAGACCTGGCAATAAGCTCATGTAAAGATCACAGCCTAGGAAACCCTATCGAGTGATTCCACTCTGTCGTGTAAGGTTGCTAGGAGTCAGAATCGACTCAATGGCACACAACCACCACCACCTGGGTGAAGGCAGTAGGGAAACTTTGCTGAAGAGGACCGATGAAGGCAGAGGGAAGAAGGACGTGCCATTCACACATGCACCACAGTAACACCTGGGCTCCAGAGTTGGCCTGCGTAGACCCGGGGCAGCTGGAAGGACCAGGGTGAACGAAGCAAGCTCAGTCGGCCATGAAACTGGATGCAGCCTGCTCATGTCTGCTCAGTAGCTTCACTGATCCCAGTGTGCCCCCTCACTTTCCATGTGAGGGCTGGCCACCTGAACGCCTTCATCCATCCTCCGTGTCTTTGCTTCTGCCAGGAGAACTGACAGGTCTGACGAACGAATCTGGCACAGGACCAAGCACTCACGGCTGAGCCCCCTTCTCATGAGGATGTGCCTGCCTGCAGAGAACGGGTGGGTGACACAGCAGAAACTCTGCCGGGTGGGCACCTGTGAGCTGGCCAGCAGCAGGCGAGAACTGCAGGTTGTGGGGTGGCCAGGCTGTCCACCTGGAGGACAGAGGCAGCACACTGCTGATGTGCACTGAGGGAGCGATTTTCTCCCACCGCTCTGTCCTCAGTAGAGCTTATGCTGAATCCCCACCTTCTGCTCCTCTGACTCAGCTGATTCCAAACTCAGAAAGGAAATAGGACTGTCAATCTTTAACCTTGTACACCACTGACTGACTAATGCTGGCCATTCACTCACACCTGCCCATGTGTCCCCGGCAGCGTGGCAGACATGGTGAATACGGTGCACTACAAAAGCATGACCTGCCCTGAGGAGCCTTTCTCCTTCAACAAGGCAGCATGTGCTCAGATGGAGCTGGTGAGAGTGACAGCAACAACTGCTGACAACTTACAATGCGCCAAATCACAAGCGAGTATTTAATCCCAACCCCATTTCTAGACCCGTTTTATTGCTGATAACTTACAATACGCCAAATCACAAGCGAAGTATTTAATCCCAATCCCATTTCTAGACCCGTTTTACAGTTGAGGGAACTGAGCATCTGCCTAAGGTCATACACTTTGTATGCGGTAAAGCTAGGATTTGAACCCATGCAGACAGTATGACTTTAGAGCCTGGGCTCCACAGGGTTTTCAATGGATGATTTTTTCAAAGAATGCCAGGCTTTTCCTCCCAGGTCCCTCAGGTGGAGTCAAACCACCAGTCTCTTAGTTAGCAGTGAAATGCTTAACCATCTGCACCAGTACCACCAGAAACATTGGTAATTCTAGCCCCACTCGTGGGAGAACAGCCTGAGCATGTATTTCTGGAAGGCCCAGCCGTGAACACACCGTGGAGCACAGTTCCACTCTGATACACAGAAATGCCATGAGTCAGAACTGGCT
>NW_006921656.1:7636504-7638428 GCF_000298275.1 Orycteropus afer afer | reverse complement strand
TATGCCAGGCACTAGCAGTGGCACAGGAAACAAAGCCCAGCACAGGCCCGGCTCTCACGGAGCTCACCTGCTAGTGGGAGGGTGGTGTTCCACCATCGAGTCAGCCCCTGATCATGGGGACCCCATGCCTCAGAGCTTTCAGGGGCTGGATTTCAGAAGGAGAGCTCCAGGCCTTTCTTCCGAGTCTGTCTTAGTCTGAAAGCTCCACGGAAACCTGCTCAACGTCACGGCAACACAGAAGCCGTCATGGAGGCTGCAAGCGGGTGATGGCTGTGCTTGAGATGCAATGGCCAGAAATCAACCCAGGACTGAACTGTGCCCCCCAAAAACACGCGCTGTAAATCTTAAGCCCCATACCTGTGGTTATAATTCCACCTGGGAATGTGTTTTCTTATGTTAAGGTGACGGTATTAGCGTAGGGCGCATCTTCAAGTCAATCTCTTTTGAGATATAAAAGGGTAAATTAAGCAAGCAAACACAAACGGAGGGAGAGACATCTGATCACCAAGGCACCGAGGAACAGAAGCTGAAAAGAGACAAGGACCTTCCTCCACTGCAGACAGAGCCATACTCTCGAGGCGGCACCCCGAGTTCAGACTTCTAGACTCCTAAACTGGGAGAAAATTCATTTCTGTTCATTAAGGCCACCCACTTGTGGTATTTCTATTATAGGACCACTAGATAACTAGGAAAAGAAGTCCTGGTGCCATAGTGGTTAAAGCTCTCAGTTGCTAACAGAAGGGTCAGAGGTTCAAACCCACCAGCCACTCTGCAAGAAAGTTGAAGCAGTCTGTTTCCATCAAGATAACAACCTTAGAAACCCTATTTAGAAACCCTATGGAGCAGTTCCACTCTGTCCGCTAGGGGTGTGTGAGTCACAATTGACTCCACAACAGGGGATTTGGTTTGGGCTTTGCTTCCATGAAGACTGACAGCCTTGGAAACCCTATGGGGCAGTCTGACTCTGTCCTTTAGGAGCGCTGTGAGTTGGAATTGACTCCATGGCAGCAAGTAATTAACTAGGACAGAAGGCAAGAATTCTCTCTCTAAACCACCACTGTCTGGGGGGGACAAGCCTAATAATCATACAAATAAACAGAGAGTGACCATCACTGCCTGCTTGCTGTGAAGGAGAATCTCAGGCTGCTCTCAGAGCCTGGGTGAGGGCAAGTGAGCCTGGTCTAGGGGCAGGGAGGCTTCCCTGAGGACTCCTCACTTGGATCAACCTGGGGAATGAATAGGAGATAACCAAGCAAGCAGGAGAGGGCGCATTCCAGGAAGAGGGAAAGACACCTGCGAGAAGAAATCAAGGAAATGAAGAAAGGCCCGAGGTGTTGAACACAGAGAACAGGGAGCATGTGAGAGAGGAAAGGCGCTAGAGCCAGAAATTCGTGCCTGTTAGGCCAAGTTCTCCTAAGAGCAATGGGATTGTGGGACAAACAGTAGCCACCTACTTTGCTACCTCTGTGGTTTAGCAGGAAGCTGCTATCCCACTTTTAGTGCATGCTTCTATCTGATGGGGGGCTGTATAACTCTATGAATCTGAAGAAATGGGCTGCATTACATCAGCCCTAGGACCAGAGACCCCTTAGGACACATGTGTCCCACTAATTTCCACCAGAGATCCTAAAATCTGTATTACTTCAAAAAAAACTTTTTTGCATTTCATTCAAAATGTCTTCTATTACTGAAAACACATGGTTTCAACAAAAAATTCAAAGCATAAAATAATTCAGTCTTAAGGGTAGGGTAACAATCAGATTACCATTTTAGAAAGATTTCACTGGCTACAATGTTGACAGTTCAATAGACTGCAGGGCTCTCATGGTGTTACAGCATGTCGGGTTGTGACAAATTTAAGAAATAAAGGAAAATAAGCATAATGTGAATGAATTTTAAAAGCAAGATACAAAATTGCAAATAA
>NW_006921656.1:7618427-7635459 GCF_000298275.1 Orycteropus afer afer | reverse complement strand
TCAGTAGGTGCCTTAAGTCATCCTCACTTTCAGCAAGCAAAGTTGTATCGTCTGCATATCCCAGGTTGTTAATGATTCTTCCTCCAATCCTGATACCACGTTTTTCTTCATACAGTCCAGCTTCTCGGATTATTTGCTCAGCATATAGATTGAGAGCTCCCTATAGTTCTCTGGTTTTCCCAAATTTTCTATATAATAAGTCTGTATTATATTTGTTATAAGAAAAAATTTAATATAACCTGAAAGATTTTTTTCTATGTTATGCAAAGCAAAATCCTCATGCAGAAAATGTCTTTCATAACTTATTTATAATTTACATATAAAATATTCATGGGGTGCATGACAAGAGGAATACAGCCCAGATCTGTTGATTAAATATTGAGCATATTTACCTGTAACTAGATTAGCATTTAGTTGAGTTGCTCCCCAAGAGGCCTTGAAACAGTGGGAAGATAATTAGGTAAAGTCTATGAACCAACCCGACCAAGACACACAGTGATCCTGAGATTTCATTCCACTGCAGATTGGCCTGAACACTGAATATTCTCACAACTTCCTCAATAAATTTGGTTGCTGACATTTACAAAGAGGACTGAGGCTACTAATTAAAGATGCATCCCCTACAAGACAGAAGAGTGTAATTTAATGAGAGCCCAACATGTGCCAGACACTTTACACCTGATCTACGATTGAGTCTCACCTCTAAGCTACAGTCAGATCCTATCAGACTATGTTATGGCTGATGCTAGAGAGACGTGTCACATTAGAGAAGAACGAAGCTTTGTCAGGATGGGCTGTGTCTGTCTCATGTTCTGTCTTATCACCAGGCCCTGGACCTAACAGGTGTTCAATCTGTTGAGTGAACAGTTCAGCCCAGATCTGTTAGACTCTGAAAATTATGCTCATGGAGAATGACTCGCTTCCCCTCTTCCAGAACTAGTGGGAAATCATTTGTTATTCTTTGCCTTCCTTTCAGGTGGGAAAAATGGCTTCAGGTGTCAGGTGATCAGGGTTTGCTAACCCACTGCAGCAGATATATGTCACAGCTAAAGACTGAGAACCTGGCTAGGGTGTGGAGAAAGGGATCCTCTCATTCACCATCAGGGGAGGAGGGTCAACCTGTCCAATGTATTTGGAGGTCACTTCAAAGATCTGTTTAAATGTTGAGCACTGATACTCTTTGATACAGCATGCTTACACTCAATTTAACTCACATAAGTTGAAGAACTATGGAAAGATGTATGCGCCAAGATGCTCATCCCAGCACCATTCATCATAGCAAACTGGCTCCATGAACTACAGTACCGCCATAGAAGGACAAACTTTCAAAACATGTACTGGAAATGAAAGAGAGTCAAGTTGATATTGAGTTAAAAACATAAGCTGTGAATAGCGGATTTAGTATTTCATTTTGGGAAAAAAATAATGATAAAATTGAAGCAATATATGTTAGCATATCACAAAAAAAAAAAAAAAGCGTATGGAAGCATTTGAACCAAACTGTCAATGGAAGTTACCTCTAACA
The DNA here is from genome assembly GCF_000298275.1 of Orycteropus afer afer. Taxonomy (NCBI): domain Eukaryota; kingdom Metazoa; phylum Chordata; class Mammalia; order Tubulidentata; family Orycteropodidae; genus Orycteropus; species Orycteropus afer. The sequence continues at coordinate 7,633,934 of NW_006921656.1, read as the reverse complement.
GAAAAAATTAAAGGGTCTGTTACCTCTACATCATATGGGCTGTGGGAGCTTTCAACAACATGTTTAGGTTACTTCTGAAGATAGGGGATGTGAATAAAGAGCTGTTTTTATTATAATCTGGAAAACTGAAAAGACAAACGTCTGGCACAGCTTCACCAGCAACTTCCTCAAGTCGGGGCTTGATGACACTTACTAAACCTCTTCACACTTTCTCAGAAGGGTCACTGCACTCTTGCTTTGAGGAAAATGCTCCACTTTCATTAAATCATGCGGTACTCAGTTCCAAAACAATGTTCATCATCACACACTTCACAAAACAACTCAGGCTCAGCCACCATACCAGTGGTTGCACTGGCAGGGTAAATGTTCATGTTTAATCCAGACTCCATCTCCTTCAAAACTAGTCTGTACTCACAGTCCTAATGGACTAACACACGGGGCCCTCATCCCCCGTGGAGGTCACTGGCATGCCTGGTGGACTGACACACTGCGCCCTCTTCCCCGTGGAGGTCACCGGTGTGCCTGGCGGACTAACTAACACACTGGGCTCTCTCTTCTCCCACGGAGGTCACTGGCGTGCCTGGTGGACTGACACACTGGGTCTTCTGCCCCATGGAGGTCACTGGCATGCCTGGTGGACTGACATACTGAGTCCTCTGCCCCGTGGAGGTCACCGGCATGCCTGGTGGACTAACTAACACACTGGGCTCTCTCTTCTCCCACAGAGGTCACTGGCGTGCCTGGTGGACTGACACACTGCGCCCTCTTCCCCATGGAGGTCACTGGCGTGCCTGGTGGACTGATATACTGGGCCCTCGTCCCCCGTGGAGGTCACTGACATGCCTGGTGGACTGACACACTGGGTCTTCTGCCCCATGGAGGTCACTGGCATGCCTGGTGGACTGACACACTGGGCCCTCTTCCCTGTGGAGGTCATAGTCTCAGCCTTTGAAGATTCACACACCAAAACCCATTACCTGCTTGACTTCATTGGCTGCTCGTATGGTGTCTGCTGGATGGCATATTCCTGGTAGCCCCTCCGATGGGTGAGGTCAGCCACAGCGCTCTCAGGGTTAGCCACTTCTGCCTCCGGGGGCCCTGCTTCCACTGGAACAATCTTGGTGGCACCTGACATGGATGCATAATGCACTGCTGGTTAAAGAGGCTTCACACGTGGGCACTGAGCCCACCCCAAGGAGGGGCCCTTCTGGGGACTGGATTTGTTTACTGTACAATACTACCCAAGCTATTAGTTTCCCTTCAGTTCACACCTGTAACTTCTATGTGTATATGCATGTACGTGTGTATATATGTCTGTGTATGGGTCAGGGGCATTTTCTAATACTTTGACAAAGTGTCTTCCTGACCTACATTTTTACTTTGCCTACTTATTACACACACACACACACACACATCTATATACACAAATATTTGTGTATATTATTGTTGTTGTTGTTGTTGTGTGCCATCGAGTCGGACCCGACTCATAGCGACCCCTCCTTGGGTTTCCAAGGCAGTATCACTATGGAAGTAGATTGCCCCATCTTCCTTCCAAGGAGTGGCTGGTGGGTTTGAACCACCAGCCTTCTGGTTAGCAGTCAAGTGCCTTAGGCACTATGCTATGTAGGATCACGTGTGTTAAACTCTAAGTATGTCTAAAACTCCATAAAGTAGTCTACAAGAGTATAATAAACTGGGAAGCGGAATGGAAACCACCTGGAGTCCCACCCTAAATATGCCACCAGCTCAACATCACTGGGCCTCCATTCCTACTCCATGAGATGAGGACCTGAACAGGCAGTACCAACGGCCACTCCCACTTCTGCAATTCTGTGACGTGAGACGCTCTCAGACGTTTTACAGCAGAAGACAAGTCATGTGTAACGTGACAGATGTGTGTGTGTGTGTGTGTTAGTATGTGCATCAAACACACCAGCAAAGGCTCCAGTCTACCCCTTGTTTCTGAACTAGCAAAAGAAATTAATGACACTTTCTACTCCCACTTACAGAAGTCTCAACATACTCAACATACTCCCACTCATTTTTAAGAAAAAATTGTGGAAACATCCTCTGGATACTATGAGAACAGAAAACCTCCTCTGGTGTTTTTATTTCTAGAGAATACTGCTCTCTGAAATAGGGTGGAGTAGACAAGATGACTTTTTAGAAAGTTTTTCTAGTGAGTTAATTTATATGGCTTATTCTCTACTGGTCACCTCACTCTACATTGAAATGTAAGAGAGGCATTTATTCAGAGTTCATTTTAAATAAGGAGTTTTATTGGCATTGAAAACGGGTCCTTACAATGTCTGTTTTCTTAAAATTCTACACCTGATTTTTTCTATCTTATTTGACAGAGATCACATAAATCCACAGGGGAAAAAGCATTGTTACCCTTTGGGGTCTACTGTCATGAGCTGCATTTTTGTCTAAAGGGTCCTGTTATGGATCAGATCATGTCCCCCAGAATACATGTTGGAACCCCAACCACGTGCCTGTGGATGTCATTTACAGAATGGGATGGAGTCACCTTCCATAACGCAGTCAATGCCATCACTCAATCAGTGCAGGTCACAGCAGTGTAGGGTGTGTCCGAAACCTAATGGCTTCTGAGTTATACAAAGAGCACAAGAGACACAGCAGCCAGTAGGAACAGGAAGCAGCCAGACACTACTGATGATGAGAAGGCAGATACATCCACAGGCCCAGGTCCCCAAGGAGGCCAGGCCCTAAAAGCTGAAAGAGACAAGGAAGGCCTTCCCCCAGAGCCACACCCTGAATCCAGACTTCAGCCTCCAGACCTACAAAGAAATAAATTTCTGTTCTTTAAAGCCACCCACCCACTTACAGTATTTCTCTTCCAAGAGCCCTAAAAGGTAAGATAGGCCTCATCTTGGAAGAGACATTCTTAGAGCAGAACCTATATGTGTGAGGAAGGAGATGGTGATGGAATTCCCAAGATCATAAATATCTTAGGATCCCACTAAAAATACTAAAGAGAAGTTAGGTGGAGGGAAGGTAAGTCCCAGAGTTTCAGGGAAGCAGCCTGCAGCAGCCTGGTCTGAGCAGTATCTCCAGTGCCCTGAGGAAGGCATCCTGAAAGCAAGAGAGAGGGAGGACCAGGGCCAGAGGCTGGATGAGGGAGGAAAAGCAGAGACACTCACTCTGGCTGCTACGGTAGAGACGGGGTGGCTGCAGGGCAGGTGGGGTGCAGAGGCAACGGCCCCCACTACCTTTCCTTTGCAGTGGGTGTTAGGTCCTTCCTAGGCAGTCAGTGCATCTGCTGCCTCCCAAACTCATGGGAACTCAATGGACAGCCCCAATCAGCAAGTTCCCTGCTCACGACCACACAATGCAAACCTAGTATAACCTGCCGCAGGCTAACAGGTCAACCTGCCCTCGCTACAGATTGGCCCAAAGACCCTCGCTCGCCACCTCCTGTTCATGATGGTCACCTGGAATAGCTTCGTGTGCAGTGAGAACCACGCTTACGATGGGCTTCTTTGCTCCAGAAAGCTGCCCAGCCTCCTTTGCCGAGGCGATCTTCTGGACTTTCTCTGTTTTCGGTACCCGGGGTCTTTTCAAGGCCTTTTCTCGGTCGTCTTCCTTATACTTCTTTTCTAGTTCAATGTCAGACTCGTTACCTGAGAAGCAAATACAAAGATTAGAAGATATCCTTTTATATCAATGACAGAACTGGAGAGCACACATGATCCTTTACGGGCCAGTAAAGAAAATAAGGATGCATATAAAAATGCATACATAAAGTATATGCACTCTGTATATACATACATATGCATACATACACACATACACACACAAACACATATACAGGAGCCGTGGTGGGGTGGTGGTGAAGCGTTCTGCTGCTAGCATGAAAGGCCAGCAGTTAGAACCCACACAGCCACTCCATGGGAGAAAGAGGTAGGTGGCAGTCGGCGTGTGTAAAGATTTCAGCCTTGGAAACCCTATGGAGCAGTTCTACTCTGTCCTATAGGGTCACTGTGAGTTGGAATTGACTGGACAGCAACGTGTTTGCTACACATCTATATCTAAAATATCTATAAATATGTATTATAGATACAGATAAACTCTTAAATCCATGGAGCTATGGAGACCCAATGAATCACTTCTGGGACCACCTTTAGCCCTCAGCCTGTCATCCAATTCAGTAACTATTTACAAAGCCCTGCCACAGGCCACCATCTAAGCCCTGGATAAAGCAGACATAGTTCCTTGTCTTCATGAAGCCTAGCAGATTTCAGAACCATTAATAACCAACATGGCAGAAAAATGCAGTCCTCAGCATTTACAGTCCAAGCAAGAAATCTCTCCCTTATTCATCAAATATTCACTAGGTGCCTTCCATGTGTTGGGCACTGTGCACGAACAACAGTTAAGACACAGACCCTGCCCTCAAGGCACTCAGTGCAGTTAGGGACAGACCAATGTGCGCTGACTGAAATGAGAAGCTATGGTACCCGATGAAGACAGGAAGAGAAGGCAGACTCTACTAAAGAAGTCAGAGAACGCCTCATGGGGGAGGGAAGGCTTCAGTCATACAGAAAAGCAAGTGTATGCAAGCAATGGTCGGAGGACGTCAGAACAGGTCCGAGGCAATTTGTATGGGGCAAGGGAGCCCCTGGGTGGCTCGAATAGTGAAGCACTCAACTACTCACTGGAAGGTTGATGGTTCAAACCCACCCAGACACACTTCAGACAAAAGATCTGGTGATCTGCTTCTGAAAGTTCACAACCACAGGGTCAAACTCTATGGAGAACAATTCTTCACAACACATGGGGTTGCCAACAGTCAGAACTGACTCCATGGTAACTGGTCTGGTTTTAGGTTTTTATGGGAGAAAGGAAGTGGGTGCCATAAAAATGGCAGCATTCCATCTAAGACAGGGGTAGTAAAGGCAAAGAGGATGCCATTAGTCAGGCGGACTGTATGCTATGACTTGATGAAGAAGCAAGCAGGGAGAGAAAGAACTGCATGGCGGAGGAAGAGCCAGATCCCAGAGGGCCTTGGATGCCCACGAGAAGTCTGGGATGTTCCTCTGATGACAGCCAGGGGCTGAAACGCCAATGCTCATGGGAACCAGTCAAGTGGTGTGAGTGCATGAAGCTGGCCATGCAGGTGGAGTGGCAAACAGCTGAGCACAAGCCCACCAAGAGCCTCCCTGACAGGACGTGTGACAACACGACGAGACCGTCTGATGGCTCGAAGAAAAACGGACATTCCAGATTCTTCCATGAAGTCTTCCGGTATTTCAAGGTTGACTCATTTAAAATGTCTTCATGTAGTGTGGGGCCAGGCAAAGCATGTCTGCGGCCTCCTATCTGTCCCCTCAGGGAGGCAATGGTGACACACTACAGAGCCTGAAGCAGGAGCACACAGGACTTAATTTCTGCTTTATGTCCATCCCTCAAATTTGTGTCAGCACAGGAGAGAATGAACTTAAAGAGTGCAGAGTGCTTGCAAAAACGCTAGAGAATGAATAAATTGTCCACAGACAGAACAATAGCTAACTTCCCGTGGCTAAACCTGGCGTTAGCCTGAGGGGTAAGGGAAGCCCACTGTCAAAGCGAGAACAAAGGAGCAACCTCCTGAATGCATCCTGTGCAAGACTCCTAAGTGAAAGGGCTCAGCAGCAGAGGGAGGGACAGGAAGTGGCTCTTCCTTAAAATCACAGCCAAAATAGCCTGCCCACGAATCACACCTTCAGAAGGAAGGACACCACACAGGGATGATTCCACATAATCCTCTCGGATGTCCCTGGAGGGATGGACGGCTGGATGGATGGGGGACCAGCAGGCAGCGGTGGGGGGTGGGTAAAGTGCTAGAACGTGGTGCACCGGGGAAGGTGGACTTGGAACAGTGCCATAACCATGCAGACGCTGGAGCGGTGGGAGAAACCAAGGGGAGCTGCCAGAGGCAACACGGTAAGTTCCCGTTTCCAGTGACTGAAGCCTGCCTACAGCCCGTCCTGCACATAAGAGCACTGAGCGCCTGAAGGGAAAAGAAAATGAAGAAGCCAGACCTGCTGGTTGAAGGAAGTCTCTCACGATGGGGCAGATGGAGGAAAACAAGCCTTCTCGTTTCCTAGGGTCTAGAAATGGCCTCCAGTCCCTCGCGAAGGACGTCATGCTGGTGAAGGAGACAGTTGGCAAAGAAGGGGAAGCCCCTCAGTGAGATGAGGGACAGTGGCTGCAACAATGGGCTCAGGCACAGCAAGGACCGTGAGGCCGGGCGTGATCGGGCGGTGTCCGTTCTGCGTAAAAATGGTCGCTATGAGTCAGAGCTGACTCCCCAGCACCCAACAACAACAACAGAAATGAACGTCTTTCAGTCCTTGTCTCCAGAATCCAGGTGATCAGAGCGTTTTTAGACCTCGTGAAACAATGTTAATTGGCTTGAAGAGGCCCTTATCTGTGCCCTGTATTCTCCCACTGGCCATTACAACTGCTTCTCTAGTTTCTTCAGACTTCATCTTGGACACGGGAGCCTGAGGAGGAGGCTGCCAGGGGGCTCTGACAAACACACCCAATGCTAAATGTCAACATTAAATACGTTAACATCATATTGGGAAAAAAAACAAACTGCAGATGGCATCATGATCAGACAGAATTGCACATTAATCTCCAAAGCCAAAGGGAAAAAGACATAAACCCCCATGTGCATCCAGCGTTTCAAGTACACGGTGACTCATATAGGCCCAAGAATGCAGAAAACATGTGACTGCCAAAGTCAACGCCAATGCCCACGTTTGACATGCTTGATTTGCATCATGCCTGATGCCAATCTTTGCTTTCTGTTACTTATTCATTTTCTTAATGGCTGTAACACCAAACATTTCAAAAGGTCTACAAACAGCTGAGTCCCGGAGTTCTCCACAGGGCCTACGTGTTGGGTGAAACAGCTGCATAACTACTAAAGTGGTGTCAGAGGGCCCAGGAAGCAAAGCACGAGCTGCCTTGTGCTTAGTGACTAATCAGAGGTGAACAATTTTACACTTTTTCACCACATTAAACCTTCTACTTCCAAGTTTGGCTGGCATCTGCCTCTCTGCCAACGTGACTGGACCTTGCTACAGAATCAAAACCTCTTTTCAAATATACAACCCCTGGCAGGGGTGAGTACAGTAAGAAGGTGGGCACGGGCTTCTTTGTGGGAAGCATGTGAAACTGTTCAGTACAGACGAGTACGTCAGTCCATGTTCACCTGCTTACTGGGAAATCCACCCTGCGTAGAAGGACCAGACAGAGGCAGAAACAACGTACCAGGGACACTCGGCCTTTAACACACTGCTTCATTTTTTACAAAAGCATTCACCTCACTCACCACGGGACATACTTCAATACATGGGTGACATGGCAGGAACAGGTATGCTTCATAAATTTAAAAAAAGAAACCCTGAAAGTTAGAGTTTGCCATAAATTGACCCAGGTTAACGGTGGGAGTCAACAACATAGGTCCGCACACGGGCGATGCCAGAGCACATTCATAAGAAGCAGTGAGAGAGACCCCAGGCGCAACTTTTCTCCCACACTCTGAACCAGGTAAACCGTACCCAGACGCTGCTCTGGGCATCACAGGTCAAGGGTACACTGAGGGGCTGGGGCATAACAATGGTGAACAGGTGGGGGCGAGGGTTTGGAAGCCAAATCAGATTAGAAACCAACACAGAGACCGGAAATTGGCCCAGCGGAGAAGAGGCTTGATGAGAAGGGCACCATGTCTCACAGCCACTGCAGCAGCCCCCCAGCCTCTGGCTGCTTCTCCTCACTGGTACCCAGCCCCAAGCCCTTCCCTCCTTGAGGGCAACGCCACCTCCCACGACAGGAACTGCAGATGCTGCTCCACAGTGCAGCCACACAACTTCACCTTGGACAATGGGGCCTGAGGAGAGGCTGCTGGGGTGCTCTGAGAGTGCAATCAGCGACACGCCAAAGGGCTGGCAACCACCCCTCCTCTGTGAGACATTCACGGCCCTTCCCCTTGGTATCTCCACTGTTCTCTCTACACACACGCACGTGCCAACGCAGCAGCTGTTGGACCTGCCACACTGCCTTGCAGCTGTAAGTGTAACAGTTTTTATGTATTCTGTGAGTCCATCTAGCAAACCACTGACCCAGAAGGTGGTCCTGGAGACCCCTGAGCAACAATAAATAACATAACATACCATCTGGAAATATCACTAACAACAACTGAAAAAACTAGAAGGCAATGATATAGCAAAGCACTAAAAACAGCAACAAAATGTCTGCGTTCTAATCCAGATTCAGTGACTTACAGGTCTAGTGGGGGATGGAATGGTGGGGAGTCATCTTGTACCATTCCATCACCAGGCAGTTCCTATCAAACCATCTCTGTGAGGAAATCTGCCTATGCTTCCTGTAAACCACTCTGGGATTGGGGACCAAACATTACAAAGCAGGGTTTGTACAGTGACTTGCTTGGAAACAAGTAACTCTGCCCAGCATGCCCTGGTCAGACACGAGAGCCCTCTAAGCTCACCCTCCACCAACTGTGGGCTGGTGTGGATAAACTGCAGATGGTCTCACCCACAGCTGAGCAAATCCATTGCTGTGAGACACAGGGAAGAGCATCTCACAGACACACACGCTCCTGGGTGACCAGACCAGCCACTCTTCACCTTGGGTAGAGGTGGTAAGAGGAGAGAGGCTGAGTACTGGGTACATCCGAGTGTCTATCCACCTGCTATTCCTAGTCTGTCCTCTTCCCAGTCCACTCCACTCTCTCACCTTACATGACAGGCATGGTGTTTACTACAAAACAAAGGAGGAGCTACACCCCTAGTTTCAAGATTCTGGAGGTGACTGTGATTCAATCAGGGAGGGGCCTGCTGCCAGAGTTTCTGGTCCTTGGGGAGTCATGAAGGAGCCCCAAGACCTCATAGAGCTGCTGCCTACCCAGCCGTGGCTCTTAGCCTGAGTTCCCAACCCAAACTGTCCTGGGACACATCTACCCTTTGAGCACACCATGCAGACGCCCACTCTGGACTTAAAGGCCTTTGTTCCTCACCTGGAACTGCTGGAACCTGGGAAAAACCAAACTGCCAGGCTCTCTGCATCTGCTCATTTTCATGTGACTATGAGGACAAGTCACATTCGGGTCTAACTTCAGGCTGTGCCTTCACTTGCGATGCCTGCTGGCTTCTACCATCTCAACCCGGCTAAGCAGCATTCATGTCAAAAACTGCTTTTCTAAACACAGAATTTCCATTTCTCACATCCAGTTCAAGGTTAATTCTCTACTGTGATCTCATAAAACCTTCACTGACTTCCTTTTCTTGTTTTCCTCCTGATCCCTAATGTTCTTAGTGGCTACCTTCAAACAAAATATCATCACTGCACAAGAGAAAGAAATATTTACTTGGAAATGACCACAGCACGACAGAATTTTTATTTCCTTACTTGTTGCTTGCTACTGTATTTACTCATGTAATTACTCACTTTCCTCCTCTCCCTCCTTACAGACACTTACCGACTTTTCTTACCCACTTACGTACTGACTTGACTTGTCCACTTATTTACTGTACTTGCTTAACTTTATTCACTTTCTTTACTTATTTTTCATTCATTCATTCTAGTAGCCAGACTTCATTCAACAGATACTCCTGGTGTGCCAGGCACCGATCTAGGCATTGGTGATACTTTTGAGGCTTTCACATTCTAGTTGGGACAGATAATAAATAAAAAATAATAGGTCAATTGTGTAGCATGTTAGAAAGTATGAATGAAATGGCAGGCTACTGAGAGAACTCGGCATTTGGGGAGCAGAGAAAGCTGAGGTTTAAATAATGTGAGCTAGTGTTCCAAGTTAGACACACCTCAGGGGGATGCCTTACTGATGCGGAAACTTACCACTAACTGATGTGCTTATTTGGGGGCTCGCTTCCTGTCTGTCTCCCCCAGCGGAATGTTAAGCTGCGTGAAGTCTGGTGGGATTTACTTATTTTGTTTGACGCTTGTCCTGTAACCGACATAATGCTGTTGCTGTTGTTGTTAGCTGATGTCAAGTCAGCCCCCAACTGAGGACAATCCCACAATGGAACGACATGCCACCTGGTCCCGCACCATCCCCACGAGCAGTGGCAGGTCAGACTGCAGGGACCCAGAGGGTTTCCACCAGGTGATTTTTAGAAGACTGCCCAGTCCATTTTAGTCTGCAAGCTCTGCTGAAACCTGTCCAGCGTCAGAGCACCACACAAGCCTCCACTGACGGATGGATGGTGGCTGCACGTGAGGTACATCAGCCGGGAATGAAACCCGGGACCCCATATGGAAGGCAAGAATGCTACCACTGATCCACCAGTGTCCCTGCAGGCATAACCCAGGTGCTCCGTAAACACTTACTAAGAACTCACAACGCTGGAGAGCTGTCCATTCATTGAACAAATGACAGTGAAGGCCCTGTGTGCACCTGGGCTGTGCTAGATACTGGGGCCCAGAGAAGAACCAGGCCCATCTACCCTTTCAAAGAGACCCAGCTCACCCAGGTGATAGACACACAAATGCTAGCCACTGTCCAGGCCAGCCTTGCAACATGCCACACATAGCAGTGTGTTCTTTAATCCTCTTGAATTTCTGAGGAGGCAGAACCAGTACTAAGCCCTGTGTAAAGATAAGGGGACACTGCTCAGTAGTGACACAGTGACATGCCCTAAGACTTTCCCTGGCAAGTCCAATTGACTGCAAAGCTAGTGCTTCTTGCTACCCTCTCCTGCCTCTAACGCCGTGTAGTCAACGTTCAGATGAAGCGCTGGGCAGGAGCAACTGAACAACCAGGCTTCACCATGAGGTGAGGTGGCGAACAAGCCTCAGAACCTAATGTTGTCTCAAAGTGGCTGAGAGAGCCGTGGGCTGGCTGCTGGTGTCACCATGACAGTCACTCTGCTTCTTCATGGGGCAAACTGCTCATTCTACAGGTGGTCCATGCACTGAGCATTGCCCCCAAGACCCCTCCTCCTGCTACGGCTCTCTGGCAGGCTCACCTCTAAGACCCCTCCTCCTAATGCTCTTTTCCCTGTGGGCACAGGCCCACCACCTCCAAGATCTCTCCTCCTAACATTCCTTTCCCTGCAGGCACAGACTGATCACCCCCAAGTTCCTTTGACCTAGCACCCCTCAACCAGTGGGCACCAGCCCGTCACCTCCATGTTCCTGCCTCCTAGCACTCCTCTCCCTGCGGGCACTGGCCCATCAGAGCTGGAGGCTGAGTCGGGGGAGGAAAGGCTGGATCCACTCACTCCCTCCGCAAAGCCCCATCAGCAGGGAGGCCATTTACTCCTAATCACTTTATGCAGACAACGGCCCCACTCAGCATCTGCCAGCAGCCCGCCTGGACTAAGGCACACCGCGGTCAATTGCACAGTTGGCTCTGGTGCAATAAAGTGCTGCTCTGGCCCTGCATCCAGTGCCAGCAGTTAAAATCCCATTACAGCTTGTCCAAGGTGCACACAGTCCTTCCGACTCTGCACCAGTGCCCTTGCCATGAAGAGGCGATGCCTGGAAAGTGAAGGGAATGAAAGCAAAAGTTCCCACCCTGTTCAAAGGGTAAAGGCGGCTCTTCCCCTGTGAGCTACACTGACTCTTCTGGCCACAAACAAGGCTCCCTTAGTGGCTCTTGGGAGATGGCAGGACACAGAGCAGCATCAGAGAATCACAGAGGGGACCCAGCTCCCCACAGACACTGATGGGGCTTCCAGATAACTTACTTGGGTTCAGAGCATGTCCAGGGACCCATGGGCCCAGACAGACACCCCCACCAGGAGGGGTGTTATGCATTGAATTGTGTCCCCCTACGATACTTGTAGGAACCCATATTACGTATGGACGTAATCCCATATGGGAGCAGGGCTCTTTGTTGTGTTAATGAGGCCATATCAGGGTAGGGTGGGTTTAAAACATAAGCACTTCTGAAGGGTAAGGAGCAGAACAGACAGACAAGGGAGAACTGAGGAAGGCAGAAGCATGTGTGAGGCTCACCAAGGAACTGGGAACACTGGACTGTAGAAGCTGAGACAAGGATCTTCCCCTAGAGCCGTGTTGTTAGGCGCCCTTGAGTTGGTTCTGACTCACAGTGACCCTGGGTACAACAGAAGGATACACGGCCAGGTCCTGCACCATCCTCACAATCACTGCCAGGCTTGAGCCCATTGCTGCAGCCACTGTGTCGGTCATCGTGTTGAGAGTCTTCCTTTTCTTCACTGACCCTCTACTTTACTGAGCATGAAGTCCTTCTCCAGAGACTGGTGCCTTCTGACAATATGACAAAAGTATGAGAAACAAAGTCTGACCATTCTGGCTTCTAAGGAGCATTCCAGCTATACCTCCTCCAAGACAGGAGGAATACCTCCAAGGCAGTATTACGATGAAATGTGCAAAGACCTGGGGTTAGAAAATCAAATGGGAAGAACACGGTCAGTATTTCTCAAGCTGAAAGACATGAAGAAAAAATTCAAGACTTGAGTTGCAATACTGAGACACTCTATGGACAAAATACTGCACGATGCAGGAAGCATCAAAAGAAGATGGAGGGAATACACAGAGTCACCATACCAAAAAGAACCGGCCGATATTTGCCCATTTCAGGAAGTGGCATATGATCAAGAAACAATGGTACCAAAGGAAGAAGTCAAAGCTGCACTGAAGGAATTGGCAAAGAACAAGACTCCAGGAATTGACAGAATATTCACTGAGATGTTTCACCAAATGGATGCAGCACTGGAGGCACTCAGTCGTCTATGCCAAGAAACTTGGAAGGCAGCTACTGGGCCAACTGACTGGAAGAGATTCATATTTGTGCCTATTCCAAAGAAAGGTGATCCCACAGAATACAGAAATTATTGAACAATATCATTAATATCACATACAAATAAAATTTTGTGGAAGATAATTCAAAAATGGTTGCAACAGTACATCAGTGGGGAACTGCCAGAAATTCAAGTTGGATTCCGAAGAGGACGTGGAACAAGGCACATCACTGCTGATACCACATGGATTTTGGCTGAAAGCGGAGAATACTAAAAAGATATTTACCTGTGCTTTTTGACCATGTAAAGGCATTTGACTGTGTGGATCATAACAAATTATGGATAACATTGCGAGATCGAGAATTCCATAACACTTAATTGTGTTCATGAGGAATCACTATATAGGCCAAGAAGCAGTTGTTCTAACAGAACAAGGGGATACTGCATGGTTTAAAATCAGGAAGGATGTGTGTCAGGGTTGCATCCTTTCACTATACTTAATTCAATCTGTATGGTGAGCAAATCATCCGAGAATATGAAGAGGAACGTGGCATCAGGAAGACTTATTAACAACCTGCCATATGCAGATGACCAAACCTCCAGTGCTGAAAGTGAAGATTACGTGAAGCACTTACTGACAAAGATCAAAGACTACAGATTTTAGTATGGATTACACCTCAACATGAAAAAAAACAAAAATCCTTATAGCTGGACCAATAAGCAACATCATGATAAATGAAGAAAAGATTGAAGTTTTCAAAGATTTCATATTACTTGGATTCACAGTCAACACCCATGGAAACATCAGTCAAGAAATCAGATGTCATATTACACTGGGCAAATCTGTTGCAAAAGACTGCTTTAAAGTGTTGAAAAACAAACATGTCACTTTGAAGATTAAGGTGTGCCTAACCTAAGCCAAGGAGCTCTGGTAGCATAGTGCCTAAGGCATTTGACTGCTAACCAGAAGGCTGGTGGTTCAAACCCACCAGCCACTCCTCGGAAGGAAGGTTGGGCAATCTACTTCCGTAGTGATACTGCCTCAGAATCGCAAGGAGGGGTCACCATGAGTCAGATACAACTCGACAGCAGTGGGTTTGGTTTTGCTTTTACCCTAAGCCACAGTATTTTCAATCACCTTGTATGCAATTAAAAGCTGGACAATGAATAAGGAAGACTGAAGAAGAACTGATGCCTTTGAATTGTGGTGTTGGCAAAGAATACTGAAAATCCCATAGACTGCCAGAAGAACAGACAAATGTGTCCTAGAAGAAGTGCAGCCAGAATGCTCCTTAGATGCAACTAAGGCACTTGACTGCTAACCAGAAGGCTGGAGGTTCAAACCCACCAGCCACTCCTTGAAAGGAAGGTTGGACAATCTACTTCCATAGTGATACCGCCTCAGAAAACCAAGGAGGGGTTGCTATGAGTCGGGTCTGACTCAACAGCACATAACAACAACAACAATAGGGTCATTATGAGTTGGAATTGATGTAACAGTACCTAAAAACAACAACATTGCGAAGAATGGGAATTGCAAAGAGCTTCATTGTGCCCAAGAGGAACCTGTACATAGACCAAGAGGCAGTCGTTCAAACAGAACAAGGGCATACTACATGATTTAAAATGGGGAAGGGTGTGCATCAGGGTTGCATCCTTTCACTGTACTTATTCAGTCTGTATACTGAGTACATAATCCAAGAGGCTGGACTATATGAAGAAGAACATGGCATCAGGATTGGAGGAAGACTCAGTAACAACCTATAATATGCAGACAACACAACCTTGCTTGCTGAAAGTGAAGAAGATTCCCCTAGAGCATACCATAAAACAGACTGCTGTCAAGTTGTACCCGACTCACAGCAACTCTTCCTCGGGTTTCCAAGGTGGTGTCACTATGGAAATAGACTGCCCAACCTTCCTTCTGAGGAGTGCCTGGTGGGTTTGAACCGCCAGCCTTCTGCCCTCAATTCAGACTCCTGGCCTCCGGAGCTGTAAGAAGAGGAGCCCTGATGGTGCAACAGTGAAACACTCAACTGCTAACCAAAAGTTGGTGCTTGTAACCCATCCAGTGGCTCCAGGAGAAAGATCTGGCAAGCTGCTTCTTAAAGATTACAGCCCAGAAACCCTATGGGGCAACTCTACCTACTCTTGTCCCGCGAGGTCACTATGAATAGGAAGTCAACTCAACAGCACCGCACTGGACCACAACACTGAGAAAACAAATTTCTGCTCTTTAAAGCCACCCACTGTTGGTATCTCTGTTACAGCAGCACTAGGAAACTCAGACAAATGGCTGGCAAGCTGGGGTCTTCGAATGAGAACAGCCATGTAGAAAATAGACAGTGATGAGGGGTGAGGCCAGGTCAAACCCTAAGTCTTCTAGCTGCTCTCAAGGATCATCTTCCAAATGTCCTGCTTTGTTACATGTGTCGAGTACACAGTTAACTTCAGGAGTATTTCCTTTCAAATTGCATTAAGTGTCTAAAATGTCTTTTCCAAGCTCTAGAAAATGTTCCAACAGAAAACAGGAAGCTATTTTAATGAGGTCAAGAAATCAGCCTGAGCCGGCAAGATGGCGAACTAGGCAGAAGGATTGCACAGACCCTCTTCAACAAAGAAAAGGGAAATCAATTAACACAGACACAGAAGATAATCTTGGACCCCTGAGCCTTGAAGGAAAGGATGCAGAATTGGACTAAACCCCAACTAGCAGAAGAATTTG
>NW_006921656.1:7598136-7610272 GCF_000298275.1 Orycteropus afer afer | reverse complement strand
AAAAAAAAAAAAAAAAAAAAGAAAAGAAATCAGCCTGAGATGCTGAAAGGGAGATGACAGCATACCCAAAAGAGCTCTTGACAGCCCATTCTGGGTCACTCACCCCCGTGCCAGGTCACAGGAAGGGTATCAGTCCCTTCAGGTACACTCAAGTTCCAAAGGAGACACCTGCCAGGCACGTACGTCTGTGCCTGCCTCGCCTTTTTCTTTAGTTGATAATTGTGACCAGGCGGTCAAATCTGCCCCTGCTCTAACAGTGCCCTCCTGTCTGCATAGCACTTTCCACTGTGCACTTCTGCGGGCGCCGAGCTGCACGGGGACGCTGACATACAGACACAGTGTGCTTTTCTAAGCAATCTGTCCACAACTCACTGCTGTTCTCCAAGGCTCTTGAAGGATCTGCTCTCCTACAGCACAGGTCCTCAGCTGAAGGCTCACCTCCACTCACAGTCCCACGTGCTGCACGGCTATCTGAATCGGACTGTGACCATCAACCCATGAGGGCAGTGGCTTTCTAAGTTGTTTAGCAGCTGGTCCTTTCCACATGAACTCTTCAAACAATTTCAGTGTAAACAACAGATAAAACAGCGTTAACTGCTCTCGTTCAAGTGTGTGTGTGTCGGGGGTCCCTGCCAGCCTCCTCCCTCATTGCTTCCCACACCTGCCCTCTCTCTTCCCACAAACACGGCCTAGGCACCTCTAAAGAGTCCTGGAAACAAGTTTTAACTCCCAGATTAGGATTACAAAGGAGGCAGGTGGTGGTTCAGTGGTGCAATTCCCATCTTGCATGCAGGAGACCTGGATTCCATTCTGACCAAGTCACCTTATGAGCAGCCACCAGCCACCTGTAGTGGACACCTGTGTGTTGCTATAATGCTGAACAGTTTCAGTGGAGCTTCCCGACTAAGAGGGACTAGGCAAAAAAGCCTGGTGACCTACTTACAAAAACTGCCAATGCAAACGGTATGGGTCACAGTGGTCTGATCCACAACTAATCACAGGGATGGTGCCAGACTGGACTGTACGTGCATGGGGTCACCGTGAGGTGGGGACCAACTCGACAGCAGTGAACAATGACAGGAGACACGAGGTACTATGTCAAACACTCGCAGTGTGCTGGGACATCCTGGTGGAGAACACAAGATCTGGAGTCCAGGGTGTCAGAGCTAACACCCAGGCTCTGCCCGTAGCTGGGTGCACTTGGACCTCCCTGACCCGACGGTCCGTACAGCAGTCCCTGTAACATTTGCACAGGCAGCAGATGCAAGCCCTCTAGCAGTGCATGGCCAAGGAGCCCCAGGAAGCACCTGCAGCTTCTGAAGCTGCTGCCCTCAAGCCTGGAGGTCCCATGCATGTCCAACTCAGGGCTGAGGCCGGGACAACCATTTCTGAATGGTTCCATTTTGTCTGCACCAATGACAGAGAGCTGCATGGGTACCTGCCTCACCTACCCCCCTGGCCTGTGTGTTTTGCCAACGTTGTGAGCATCTGAGAGCTGTAACTTTTAATTTCTCGACATCTGTGCTGTATTGCTGTACAACCCCAGCATGTTAACATGACTCTCAGTATTTCATTTCCTTCTGAAAAGACGACACTTAAAAAAGCATTGATACTGCATGATACACAAACACCAATCAGGGAGGCAGCTGGGGGTACACAGGCCCAGGGGGAGCCAAGAGCTTTACACCCAGGACCAGCGCCCCTCGCCCAGTGAGGCCTTCCACTACAAACCTGGAGGCAGCGATGGTGTAAGGGCCAAGACAACGTGTGTGTCCCTTTGAGGGGTAGATAATAAACAAAAACCCACAGTGGCACCTCACGTTCTGGAGCTCCCTTTTGCACTCCAGGACTCCACCTTGTCCATCCCACCTCTGTGGCTCTCGAGCTGACCTGTGAAGGTCACACCAAGGGCTTCACTTGAAGCCTCTGGCTTCCAGGTGGTTTGGCCAATGGAGACACAAGCGAGAGCTGAGTGGGAGGGAGGAGAGTGGGGTGGGGCTTATCCTCCATGCTCCCTCCCTCCAGGGAAGGCCACAGCCACTATCAGGCCTCTCACTCACCTGCAGGTCTTTGACAAGTTCTCCCACTTGCCCTCTTAGCCTAGGATGGTAGCAACAGCCCGTTGTTCCCGACGTCCCCTAGGACCGCACCGTGGCTGAATGTTGTACCCAAACCCAACTCACACCATCACAAATAGTCCTCTGAACAAACTCTTCTCTTATGAGAGAGCCATCTGCTTCCTGCTGGGGTCCTGACCACTCCACCTGGCCATTCCACTGGTCACCTCCACCTGACCCTTCTGGCCCCCCAGTCCCATCTTCACTCCCTCCCACTTCAACCATCTCCCACTGCCCAGCTTCCACTGGCTCTGCTCCTGCTCAGACCAGCAAAGCCAGCAGACTCTTTACCCCAGCTTCACGTTACTTCTTCTCCCTGCATCACCGACCACAGTCTAGCCATCTTCCTTCTCCCTGCAAGGCAAACCTTCCTGCTTCCTCCTCTCTCTGGATGCTCCTTAGGACAGCTCACCTTCTAAACCAGGGTCCTGAGGAGGCCAGCCTGGTGCTCCGTTCTACCCCGGTGCAGTGTCCCTGAGAACCCTCCTCCACTGACGAGCCCCCAGGTGGCAGTTGTAGCCCAGCATGCCTGCTGACTCTATACCCCAGCCAATGGGTAGAATCCTCCTGAACAGCCTGCAGTCAACCAAACTCAATACACGACCAAAATTAACTCATCCTCTTTTCTCCAAAATGGCTTCTCCCCTGGGTTCTCAAGGTCAGCAAGGGCACTGCCATCTACCCCAGCAGCTAAGTCAAATGCCAAGAATCTGCCTGTCTCCCTGCCTCTCATTTCCAGCCTGCTGCCATCTCTGCGCAGGTCCTGAGAATCTCACTTCCTCAACATCTCTACAACATGCCCCCTTCTTTCTATACTACCTCCACTGCTCAGTTCAGATACTCTGTGACCCTCCATTGCACACTGTGACAGCCTCCTCCACATCCCCACGTCACTACTTGTGACTCTCCAATTGTGTGGCCAGAACAAACGCTAGTCTCTCTCGCAGTGCCAACATCTTCCGCCCTTGTCCCCTCTCTTCTTCTCCAAGGCCCCTCACCTCCATTCTGCTTTCACTGCCACACTTCAGAATACGATCTCTATGTGGCCAGAATGCTCCTTACAAGCAAAAACGGAGAGACTTCAGCTTGCTGAACATGTCATCAAGAAAGACCCATCACTTGACAAGAACATCACGGTTGGTAAAGCAGAGGATCAGCAAAAATAAGGGACACCCTCCACGAGATGGGCTGACACAACAGCCAGAACAACGGCCCACATCCCAACAATGAAGATGGCACAGCCTGCCCTGAGTCCTTCCGGTCACCATGAGCTGGAGCCAACTATGGCAACTAACAGCAGCAGAAATGTGGCTTTCAGACCTCTGCCCAACCTTTAGCCCCAGGCTCCCTCTAACCACCACCTGCCACAGAGGCAGCATTACTGAGCTCCCGAAAACCCTATGTCACCTCTACAGGACACACATCACGCCTGTCCTATGGTGCTTCGCAGCTTTCTGCCTGGCCCAGTAAACTCTGAGTCTCCACTCGACTGACATCCCATACCCAGACACCGGCACACGGCTGGCACACTGACAGATCTGCTCAGGTCATCTGCTGAATTAATGACTGACCCACAGCAAGGGTTCCAACATTCTACTTTTCTCAGTCCCTAACCTAACATGCAGAAGAAAGCCCGGCGACCCGCTGCCACAAGATCACAACCAGTGAAAACCTCATGGAGTGTGGTCCTACTCAGATGTGTGTGGACTCACTATGAGTGGGAGCAGTCTCAACATCAATAGTTTTGGTTTGAAGTTTGGTTTTGAAGTCCTGGTGGTGCAACGGTTAAGCACTCGGCTGCAAACTGAAAGGTCGGCAGTATGACCCTACCTCACAGAAACACAGGAGAAAGCCCTGGGAATCTGCTCCCATAAAGATTACAGACTAGGAAACCCTTTGGGGAAGTTTTTCTCTGGCATGCTGCTGCTATGAGTCAGGATCAGCTCAATGATACTAACAACAAAACCATTACATGTAGACACACACACACTTTAAGTCTTAGATATTCTCCAACCTTACTGAAAATGAGCCCATATGATATAAACTCTCAAGTACATCCCTCTACCTGAAAGTCATCCTGTCTCTTAGTTTTCCAAACTGTTGCCATCAAGTCAATTCTGACTCTTAGAGACTCCATGGGAGCTCTGGTGACGTAGTGCCTAAGGCATCTGACTACTAACCAGAAGGCTGGTGGTTCTAACCCACCAGCCACTCCAGCCACTCCTTGGAAGGCTGGTCAATCTACTTCCATAGTAACACTGACTCGGAAACCCAAGGAAGGGTTGCTATGAGGTAGATCCGACTCAATGGCAGTGAGTTTGGTTTTGGGTTTTTAGAGACCCTACGAGAGAGTAGAACTGCTCCCTAGGGTTCCCAAGGTTGTGATCTTTACGGAACTAGATCATCAAGTCTTTTTCTTGCAGAGTGGCTGATGGGTTCACCCTGCCAACCTTTCAATTAGCAGCCAAGAGCTGAACCACTGCACCACCAGGACTCCTCTCAGCTCACCACCCCTGTGCTTGGGGTGAGTCCCGTTAGGAGGGAATCTTCCCTTGCTTTGTAACCCTGTGTCCTTAGAGAGTGGAGGGATCTGTTTTAGTGTTGTCCCTTTGAATTCCCTACAGAACTGTGTCCCGGACACTTGACCAGGAACAATACACAAGCAAGGTGCGTCAGGCAGCTAATGGCAGACAAAGAGTTAAATACAGATGCAAGTGTGCATTTGTAGACATTAGTTCATACAGATTCATTTATAATTAACACTGTACTAATATTCTAAAGCACCTCTTCTAAACTCAAGAACTAATTAAATCTCTGAATACCCCAGAGAGTAAAGTGTTGTCAACAGATTAATAAAAAGCCCCACATAGTCATCAGAGCAGCAGTGATACAGGTTCTACCCTGGGACGCGGTCACCAACTCCTTCCACCGTGCATGCTAATGCAGCAGTCTAAAAACCTAACTTGGCCCCCAGTGACTCCCCCCCACCCCGCCGAATATGCATCACTGTCCCTCCCTCATCTCTCTTTCTCCCCTTATTCACCTCAAGCTTTCTCTCATCTTCCAATCTCTCCTGCTCCTGGGGGCCGGGGGTGGGGGTGGACAGGCAGCAGCTGCTTCTGGCACAGCCTCCCACAGAGAGTACCAACAAGCCACCCCTTGCTGTCCAATGGATCGTGACTCAGGCGACTTGTGACAGTTAAAGTTATGTGTCAATGTGGCTGGGCCATGATTATCAGTGGTTTGGCAGGTAGGTAACGATGTAGTTGTCCTCTATTTTGTGATACAATGTAATTGCCTCCAGGATGTGATCTGACGTGATCAGCCAGTCAGTTTTAAGGACAGCTGCTTTGCAGCTGTATCCAATATACATATGGACGTTCTGGCAAAGCTCAAAGGCTTTAGCACCCTCTGGATCTTGCATCCAACTCACCATCATCATCCTCCAGGACTTGAGCCAGCAGCCTGCCAACCATGGGACTCATCCGCCTCTGAAGCCAGTGGCCAGCCGTCTTACCTGCCAACCCTGGGTTCATCAGCCCCTGCAGCTACGTGAGTCAGGAGAAGCCTCCAACCTGGTGCCTGACTGCGGACTTGGGACTTGCCAGCCTCTGCAACCTTAGGAGCCATTTCCCTGAGATGAATCTCTCTTCATACACATATATAAGCTTCCCTGGTTTTCCTTCTCTAGAAAACCCAGGCTAAGACACAACCCCATGTGACAGAGAAGAACTGCTCCCACGAGGTTTCCTAGGCTGTCATCTTTACAGAAGCAGGTCACCAGGTCCTCTTCCCCCACAAAGCTGCTGGGTAGGTCCCAACTGCCAACCTTCAGGCTAGCAGCCAAGCGCTTAACCAATGCGCCACCAGGACTCCTAAGCAAGGTTCACAAGGCATCAAAGAGAAGGAGGCCTCACCATATACAGCTTCCCCCCAGTCACAGCTTCGACTGTGAGACTAACACTCAGTACCTCTCAAACACCAGCAGACCCAGTTCCCAATCAAAGCAGGTCTATTTCTCAAGTCAGCAGTTTTGCTAACACAAATACAGGAGAAGGCCGAGACTTGCAACACTGCTGTAAAAAACCTTCAGGGAGATTATGGTGCATCTTAGGTGAGCCCATAAAATAAACGCCTTGCCTTCTTAGGAAGGATTTCACCAGAGGAAGAGCAAGGTTCTGCAACTCCTCTTGCTTAAAATGACCCAGAAATAACAAGCTGAGAAAGGTCCACAACTCGCTTTTATAAACTTGACACACTGATTTCGGTCAGCTGCAAAATGTTTTTCTAAAACACCAGCTGTTCCACCTAATGACAGAGAAAAAGAAATCTCTTTTGCTGGTTTCTCTTACTATTCCAATGCAGGATACAATAAACAAACATTGACTACATACCAAGAGTGTGATTTTAACTTGCCATGGCTCAGTGCAAGGAAAAAGATTATTCCGTTTTCTTTTGATTGTTTTAATAAGCTAAAGTGTCAAGGTCAACTATTGGAAATGTCACTAAACTGCTCTTTACAGAGCCAGCATTAAAACAATTACGGGAAAATTTTCCACAGTGTAATATTGTGCTTGGCAAACTGAACAACATGGAGTGTCACATGGCCATCAGCCACCAGGCAGCTGGGCATAAGGTCATTTCTGCATATTTTACAGGCTTCAGCCATTGCCAGGAAGGGAAAAACACCCAGTGCTTCCACCTTTCCGTTTGGTATTTGTTAAATTACAATCCACTTAGGTCACTCCAATCACTGGGATGCGAGGCAGTTTTCTGCACGGCTTACAACTGGAGGAAGCAATAATCTCATTAGAGAGGCGGTCTGCCTGTCTTTGCTGAAGAGACCACCTCGCTAACCACAGAGCAGAACACAAACATCGGGGAACAGTGGACCTTCACTTCTTCCAAGATTAGAGAAAAATCTAAGAGAACAGAGAAAAGAATAAAAGTACATCTGGGTTGGCAGATATTATGCTGAATGAAATAAGTCAATCACAGAAGGACAAATATTGTATTAGTTCATTATTGTAAAAAATCATGCAAAGTTTTATATATGTAGGAAACTTTCTTTGTTGGTTACCAGGGGTGGGAGGGGAAGGAAGGAAACACTGCAAAAATAATAATAATAATAATAAAATTGTATCCGGGAAGTAGAGGGATGGCTGGTTTAAGAACAAACGTGGTGGGCAGGGGCTGGTGACAGCGTAGGAGCAGGGAGACATGGATTCCTAGCCGAACTCACCCCAAATGGGCAGAATGATTGGACAACCAATACTCTGGGCCTCGAGTTCCTCAAGATTTCAGGTTGGGTCTAAAATCGAAAGTCGAGTCTAAATTCAAAGTTGGCACAAGGTCTCATACTTGTGCCAACTATGATCCAACTTACACAGGGAAACCTGTGAGAGCCAGAAAGCCCAGGGACAGCCTTGTTTTTCCAGGCTCGCGAGGTTTCCACCTCTGACAGGGTACACTCTGACCACTCTTCTATCGCTTGTTTTAGTGAGTGCTTGCCTTTTCCTTCTCTGACAGGTCTCTGCCTTATACAGCTTCCGGCTTTTGCAAGTTTTACTGTGTAATGTTCTCCAATGACAAAACTACAGAGAGAGAGACAGATTAGGAGTTGCCAGGGGCTGGGGAGGGAAGTGTGACTATGAGGGCAGCACAGAGGCAATCCTGTGGTGACGAATGGTCCATGTGATTGTGATGGTGGCCGCACATGTCTGCAGATGTGATAGAAGGCATGGGGCTACAGCCACACTGCCCCATATCAGTGTCCTGATCCAATGTTAAACTATAGGTCCATGTGGTTATTAGGGTGGTTCAAATCCACCTGCCGCTCTGTGGAAGGAATGACCTAGTGCTCTTCTCCCACAAAGATTTCAGCCTAGGAAACTCTCTGGGAACTTTGGCTTTTTATGTGATAAGACTGTCCACCAGGTACCAAATAAACTCACAATAAAACAATTAAAGAAAGATATTCACATATGAGATGAACAAGGATGAAGCCTGACACAACCCAAGATACGGAGGAGAGAGATGGATATGAGGACCCGGCAGGTGACTGAAGTATAAGTGATACAGTCTTTCTACTGGGCTGTTTCACAATATGTACACAAATCAAAACAGAAGGGATGCCTACTGGCTCAGCACTGATTACTAGGTATTTACAGAAGACAACAATGGCACAGGTATAATAACACTAAAATAAAAAGACAAGCTTAGGACTGTTCACCTGAGTAGTGTTGTTTATCAGGGAGAAAAATTTAAAAGCAATCCAAAATGTCCATCAATGGGTGACCATAAAGTACAAGTAATGGACCACGCATACAATAGACTATGAAATGCTGTGCAGCCTTTAAACATGTCATACATCCTCTGAGCCTGCAAGCTCAGGACCATGGTCACAGGCGACGTCAAGGTTAACTGGCATAACAGTACATGGAAACAGTGCTCTACATCCTACTTTGGTGGGGTCTCAAAAACTTGCAAGTGGCCATCTAAGATGCAACTATTGGTCTCTCCTTGTCTGGAGCAAAGAACAGTGAAGAAAATCAAAGATGCATGGAAACTACTAGTTCAAGGGACTAGTGGACTCTGTGAATCTCAGCCTACATGACCCTGAAACAGAAGCACTAGATGGTGCCCAGCTACCAATGCCAACCACTCAGAAAGGGATCAAAATAGGAGATCTTGGATACAGCAAGAGACAAATGTGGAACAAAATTGAAAATCATAAAAAAAAAAAGACCAGGTTTACTGGTCTAATGGAGACGAGTGAAACCCCCAAGACTATGGTCCCCCTAGTCACCCTTCAGGCCTGGAACTGAACTCACTCTTGAGGCTTAACTTTCAGCCAAAAAACAGACAGGCCTGCAAGGTGAACAATTACCCCAGGGAGATGCACTCCTTAGAAGAATCCACCGGAGATCAGAAAGGCAGCACTTCTGCAGGCAGAAAGCTCAGCAGGCAGGAGGGCATAGGATTTGCAAGCACTGAGCAGCCTGGTGAGGTTTTAGGTAATCACCTTTTGAGAGAGGGACACTGTCTGTGCTTCCCACAACTTGCACGGATGTTGCCAATGTCCACCAAACAGAAGTGTCTGACAGGTATTAGTCGCTGCATTACTCAATAATTCATCCAATTTACATTGGGATTTCATACACTAAGGGGCTTGCCTTCACTGTTGGGAGCCATTATGATAAAGAGTTGAAGAATAGGGGCTCAGGGTCAGATGGCCTGGGTTCAAAAGCCAGGGTGCCCCTTACTAGCTAAAGGGTCCTGGACAAATATCTCAGTGTCTAAACCACCTTCTCTGTAAACTGTAAAATGACAATAGTACTACTTCCATACAGCTGTGAACAGCTACCAGTAATAGCTAACATTTACCAAGGCCTTCAGTCGACAGGCACTGTTCTAACCAAGGCAGAGCCTTTGCTCACCCGTTCGCAATCTCCAGAGAAAGATAAACAGATAAATAAAAACGGCTTCCATCCAGCCGACTCTGACGGTAACCCCGTATGTACAGAGTAGAACTAACTGCACAGGGCTTTCAAGACTACAACCCTGCAGGAGCAGATGATCAGGCCCTTCTTCCAAGGTGCCTCGGGGTGGGTTTGTACCACCAACCTATTGGTTACCAGCCTAGTGTTTAACCATTTGTACCCAGGACTCTACAACTTCCAGAGCATTTACTGAAGAGTTCCCATGGGCACACAGATACGGGATGGCGCATTCAACTGAATGGTTACGTACAGCAAAATCATCATCACTATGAAAATAGGCACTTTTCCAGGTGGGGGACCTATGTCCAAGAACCGGAGTGAACACTGGTATCAACGCCACCTCTCGTCATAAGCACGCGGCGTGGCGCCTCAGGCAGCAGCGTTACCTGCATCCCCGTCCTCCTCGCCCACATTCAGCACAATGATGCAGATGTGCTTCTTCAGCTGGCGGGGGTTGGAGAACCTGCGGTAGCACTTGTTGCACTCCAAGCTGCCTGGCGCCAGGTTGTCCCCCTCCTCGGAAGCCAGCAGACAGTCCTCAGCCGGGCTCGCGACGCGTTCGGGCAGCTCCTCTTCGGCACAGGGCTTCTTCGTGGACCCCTTCGGCCTGCCTCTCTTCCGCTTCACTGCCAACAAGTCTACAAAGCAAGAAGACACAGTGTAGCGGGGCAATCACACAGCGCACATTGGGCATTCCCATGTCCAAGTCTGAGAACATGCCTGGGTTTCACATTTCCTTAAACACAAAAAGCCTGAAGCTCTTCCAGAAATTGACAGTTGCAAACAGATACTATCCTTAGCACCAGGACTACTGCATCCACATAGAAAAAACAAAGCACACCAGTTGCCACTGAGTCTATTCCAACTCATGGTGACACCACGTGTGCGGAGTAGAACTGCACTCTCTAGGGTTTTCAAGGTCATGGCCTTTCAAAAATAGATTGCCAGACCCTTCTTCCAAGGCACCTCTGGGTGGGTATGATCCTCCAACCTTTTGGTGAATAGTCCAGTGCTTAACCATTTGCACCACCCACAAACACTGCAGCTACATGGCAAGGCAGAATCAGTTCTCTAACATTCTGAATTAAGAACGTCACTGTATCAGAACATTTGTGCACACTCCATCTGCAAAGCTGGGGATCTGATGTTGTGACTGTCATCCTAGCTAATGGCTCACTCTCCTTGTGGACAACCAAGTCCACCTAAATCCAGTTCTGGGAACAGCCTGAGGACTTCCTTGCAAAGAAAGGGTTTTCAGAGGTTGCCTAACTTTCCATACTCTTAATGAGTTATACAACCATTCCGCTTACCTCAAGGAGTTATAATTATCAAAGTCCCATTGTCCTGATGAAAGGGAGAAAAACAACCACAATCTAAAGCACCAATTACAGCACTAAAGACAATAACATTTTTTTTTCAACTTCCACAGTGACTAGTGATTTTAAATGTCACAGTCAGAGCTGGACCACTGGACATAAAACAATCATTGTAGCTCTTCTGACTGGCATTCATTTTTAAGACTGTAGGGGCAGGAGACTGAAACAGTTCTAGCGCCAAGGTGGGAATGAATAGGGGGAGTGGGGTCAGGGAGCACGGTACAGTCATGTGAAGGTGAGCAGGGGGTCTTGAGTGATGGTCTTGGGTGACATGACTTGAGAGCAGCCCCGTGAGAGGCCAGCAGAGGGCACTCACCAGCTGGCTGGCATCCCCAGCATCAGAGCTTCAGTGATCCCCCTTCCAACCTGAACATCAGGGTGGACGTAGAACAAGGAGTCCTGGGATTAGGTCATCTGTAGACCTGGGCTGTCCTTCAGGTCCCTTCCTGCTCTCTCTGAAGCCATGCTTCTGTACAGTAAAGCATTAGCCATCGTAATAGCCACTACCAAGGTAGGCATATGTCTAAGTCCATCACTCTTGAAACTTTGAAGAAATCAGAATGGGAGGCTAACAGAGCAGGCAGGGCAGAGGGTCCTGGAGCGGAGGCTCCGGGGACAGCATAGCACAACAACAAGGGCTCTAGAACAATGAGTCTCTGCTTCAGCATGGGGTGTCCAAGGACCCCGGGGAGACAGGTCACATGATGAAGGAGGGGCCCTTGGCAGAGCAGAGCTTCTAGTGAGCTGCAGTGACAAGGCAGGGAGGGTGAGTCTTGACTGGAAGCTCCAAATGAGAGCCTCCCCGGACCAAGGCAGCCAACACAATTCCTTCTTTACTTCTATCTTACTCAAGGAGCTCTGGTAGTATAGTGGCTAAGGCATTTGGTTGTTAACCCAAAGGTTGGTGGCTCGGACCCACCAGCTGTCCAGTGGGAAAAGGATGAGGCACTCTGTTTCCATAAAGATTTACTGCCTTAAACAATTAGGTATGTCTAAATGGGGAGTGTATCCAAGATCATATATAGGATTGGCAGACAATGGGCCTATAAGTTTATGTGAATGATCAGAATTCCCAGGTGTATAGTAGAGCTGACAAGGGGCAAGGTTATGGTCATTACTTGGTCACAGCCAGCTACCCAGA
>NW_006921656.1:7589490-7597351 GCF_000298275.1 Orycteropus afer afer | reverse complement strand
AAAAAAAAAAAAAAAGATTTACAGCCTTGGAAACCCAATGAGGGCCACTATGAGTCAGAATCAACTTGATGACAGTGAGTTTGAGTATCTTACTCAGGCATGCTGGGGTAGGGAGAGGAAGGGAGAGCAAAGTACTTCACAACAGGAAGGCAAAGGGAGACACCAGAGCAAGTGACCAGTGGCCGGAAGACCTTCAATCCCCTTGTCCTCATCACTGAGAAGAACCAAAGTGAGGCCCAGCCAATGAGGATGAGCAGACGGTGGGCAGCAGGAAAGGAACGCACAAGGGAACCCATTCCCGTTAAAGTCATTAGAGCTTTTTTGTCATTTTTCCCTACAACAGCATGTACTTGTACAACCTACTGAAGCAGCAACTAACAGTCAGAGGAGCCGAGGAGGCTTTGAAACACCTACTTCATGTCACATTAGCTGAGCTGCAGAAATGTGTTGCCTAAGAGTTTACCAAGTTTGTGGCCCAGGCCTAACCCCCAATGATGAACCCGAATTCCTGACATGCATTAAAAATGGCTCCTCTCAGATGCTCCGCGGGGACAAGGGGTACACCGTGTTTTCCCCAGAGGACATGCCCAGGCACATTGACAACAACAGTAATCCCTACTGGGTGTGAGGCCCCCTGCCTTCCGCACAGTAGGAGAACAGCCCATTCACCATCCACAAGTGTTAATTCTGCATCACTCTCCTCACAGACCAGGAGCTCCCTGAAGGTAGGGTCCTCATTGTCTTATCCCCTCACTCCCAGCCTGGCACCCTGCACAGCAAAAAACCAAAACCACACACTCATCACCAGCAAGTCATCAATTCTGATTCATGGTGATGCCACAGGGGCCATGAGGGTGCCTATCCATCTCGGGTGCATTGAGCTCACGAGTAGTGTGTAATCTGGGTGTCAAGGATGAAGCCCCAAATGGGTCCTAACAGCTCTGAAAAGCCTCTAACACCACAGTGATAAAAGCAATCTGACATCTTGCTGCAGCCCTAATTCAGCTCCTCAAGACCACTGAGCTAAAAATGAAATATCTGTACATGAATGGAGAAGAATGTAAACACCCCAAACATGCTGCCTCTGTTAACTACCCTCATTATGTAAGAGCTGAGGATCTGGGCACTGGCGAGGAGAAGCTTATAACCTGTAAATCAGAAAATTCTGATGGAGTCACCTTTAATTCCTCCTTCTCCTTCCTAAACACCTTTATTCATATGTCACCGAACTCAATGGATCCTGTCTAGAAGACGTCTGTGCAGTGAATCCCCTTTCCACTCTGAGTGCTTTCCTACATGCGCCACTGGAGTAAGGTCTCCAGGTTTCTGCTTCTCCTTCAGTCTTTCTCTGCCTCTATTCCATCTCACTGTCATTCCCTCGCTCTAGAATCATCCACTGTTCTTGATGACTTTGCCACACTCTCAGACCTGACTCTGGAGGCCTTGTACCATGGAACCCTCCTCTACTTTAATAACCTGGCTTCACCCAACCTGCACACATGCACACAGCCACTCAGGCACATACTCACACACTCACTCACTCGTCACTCTCTCTCCCCTTCTCTCTCTCACTGTTTCTGTCTCTTCCCCACAGCCACTCGGGCACACTTGTCACTCTCTCTCCCCCTCTCTCTTGCCATCTCTGTCTTCCCCATAGTCATTCAGGTATACCTTTACTCGTCACTCTCTTTCCCCCTCTCTCTTGCCGTCTCTGTCTGTTCCCCGTAGTCATTCAGGTACACCCTCACTTGTCACTCTCTCTCCCCACTCTCTTGCCGTCTCTGTCTCTTCCCCATAGTCATTCAGGTATACCCTCACTCGTCACTCTCTTTCCCCACTCTCTTGCCGTCTCTGTCTCTTCCCCATAGTCATTCAGGTACACCCTCACTCGTCACTCTCTTTCCCCACTCTCTTGCTGTCTCTGTCTTCCCCACAGCCACTCAAGCACACACTCACTCGTCACTCTCTTTCCCCCGTCTCGTTGTCTGTCTCTCACATTGCTCGGTGCAGTTTTTCTAACCAGTTGCTGTGGAATCTGTTCCAACTTGTGGGGCCCCTGTGCAGGTCAGAGCAGAACTGCGCTCCACAGAGTTTACAATGGATGACCTTCCAGAAGTAGGTCACCAGACCTCTCCTCTGAGGCACCTCTGGGTGGACCTGAGCCTCCAGAAATTGAGCAGGTCAGCAGCTGAGTGTGTTAACCACTTGCACAAGTCAGGCTCTCCTAGGCCTCCCTGATAGTGCAAACAATCCCTGCCTCTATTCACTTACCTGTATTAAACCCCCTACCCAGACCACACCCCCAAACCCAATCAGATTCCAAACCCCAAATCAAATTCTAACATTCAGGTCCAGTTCACATGTCAGCACCTCCTCCATGAGGTGCCTCCAGTTATTTAACCAGGATAGCCATGTCCTCAGCTTGGTTACATTTACAGCCTGGAGCACACTCATGGACGTGCACAACCCGCAGCACAAGCATGAACACATGGTGTACACATGTGGGCATACATGGCCAGGAACACATGAGTGGGTATGCACGTCCCAGAGCAAACACATGGGCATACACAGCTTAGTGCACATACATGGGAGTGCATGGCCCTGAGCACATACATGGGCATGGACAGCCTGCAGCACAAGCATAGATGCACACAGCCAGGAGCACCCACAAGGGAGCCCATGGCTTGGAGCACATGCATGGGTGCTCCCAGCCTACAGCACACATCTGGGCATATATGGTCGGAAAATGTGCATGGATGCGCATAGCCCAGAACACATACATGGGCACACATGGCTGGGATGACGTGCAAGGGAACACATGGCCCAGAGCATATGCATAGGTATGCATGGCCTGGATAATACATGTTGGTGTGCACAGCCCAGAGCATGCACATGGGCACTCATGGCCCAAAAGACACACATGGGTGCACATAACCTGTAGCACACACATGGGTGTGCATGGCCTGTAGCACACACATGGGTGCACACAGCCAGGAGCACACAGGTGAGCGTGCACTTGCCAACACTGTTTCCGCACTGTGTTTCCTCTTCCCCAGCCTATGTCATAAACGCTAAGGTTTGAGCTGGCCCCATCCCTCCAGGTCCCCAGTGCTTTGAACAGAGATGGAGATGAGAAAGCACGTAAATCGATAAATACACACAGACCAGTTACTTGAAGGTAAGAAAAGGAACATTTGGGAAATGAGGCATTTCCCTGAGCCCCAAATTTCCTGTAGGACAAAAGAGGCTCAGCCACCATCTGTCCTACACTCTCTTCTACATCCATAGTTTCAGGACACTTCCTCTCAGTCAGAAAACCATCTCTGAAGATCCAAGGCCAAGGCTGAGGCAGGACAAAAATAATCAGCCAAAGGCGTTAAAGGTAATCAAAAGACAACATGCTATTAAATTTAAAAAAAAAAAAAAAAAATCACACAAATCAGGATTGAACCATGGAAACCCTTTATCTGTTCATGCCTCAGAGCTTCTAGCACTTTCCCAGCTATTGTCTCAGTTTACCATTTTGTCCTCATAAAACCTTATGGAATGATGGCACAGATATAATGTCCTCAATGGGAAAAAGTGTGGGGCCAACAGTGCGTGACCTAGCAGATTTCCAGCACCAACTGCTGAGCAAGGAGCTAGTTCACTTAGGTTCCCCGGTCCCTTCCAAGGCTCCTTCTGCTAGCTCATCTTGTCTCCTGCACAGGATCGGTTAGGACCTTTCCACTGGCTCATCTTGTCTCCTGCATGGGGTTGTCTAGGATCCTTCCACTGACTTGTCTTCTGTACAGGCTTGGTTAGTACCAACTACTCGTCATGAGTAAGACTCACTGTCATGCCACAAGTGTCAGAGGAAAACAGAGCTCTACAGGCTTTTCAATGGCTGATTGTTCAGAAGTAGGTCACCAGGTCCTTCTTCCAAGGTGTCTCCAACC
Source organism: Orycteropus afer afer (assembly GCF_000298275.1). Lineage (NCBI taxonomy): Eukaryota > Metazoa > Chordata > Mammalia > Tubulidentata > Orycteropodidae > Orycteropus > Orycteropus afer. Next base: position 7,593,413 of record NW_006921656.1, on the reverse strand, counting down.
TTTCAAGTTAGCAGGTGAGCATGTTCCCTGTTTGCACCACTCAGAGACCCCAGGTCAGATAGTGTCCCCCCCAAAAAAGGCATGTTCTTCCTGGAACCTCAGAATATAACCTTATGCCTTATGTGGAAAGAGTGTCATTACAGATGTAATAAATTAGTTAAGATGAGGTCACACCGAAGCAGCTGGGGCTTTTGTCCAATCTGATTGATATCCTCAGGAGAAGGGGAGAAACCAACAAGGGCATCTCAGATGGCTGCTCACACACTTTTAAGACCCTAGAAGCTATTCACCAAAGTAGGCTGTAAAACACTGTGTTCTGCTGACTGGTCTAGATGTCCCACAAGATGACAGTCCTTAGCCTTCAAACCCAGTAGCTCAGTTCCGTCACATGTTTGGTTATTATGTCTAAGAAGCTTCCATAGCTGTGCCCTCTACATGTACTATTACATGTAGCATGTATAAATATATATGTAGAAATATCCACAACATACCTACATACACACACACAGGTGTAACAACAACAACAACAACAACCTACATACACACACACAGGTGTAGACCCATACTATCTCCCACACATACTTAGCATATATGTGTTGTTGTTGTTGTTGTTATGTGCCATCGAGTCAGCCCTGACTCATAGCGACCCCTCCTTGGGTTTCCGAGGCAGTATCACTACGGAAGTAGGATTGCCCAACCTTCCTTCTGAGGAGTGTCTGGTGGGTTTGAACCGCCAGCCTTCTGGTTAGCAATCAAATGCCTTAGGCACTATATCACCAGAGCTCCTTTACATAAGCCACGTTGTTGTTGTTGTTATGTGCCATCGAGTCGGCCCCGACTCATAGCGACCCCTCCTTGGGTTTCCGAGGCAGTATCACTACGGAAGTAGGATTGCCCAACCTTCCTTCTGAGGAGTGGCTGGTGGGTTTGAACCGCCAGCCTTCTCGTTAGCAGTCAAGTGCCTTAGCCACTACGCTACCAGAGCTCCCACATATATGTGTATCCACTCAAATTATTATATGCTATTACTGTTGTTACAAGATTGCATAACAACAACATCAAAAAAAAAAAAAAAACTCACTGCCATCGAGTTAAATTCAACTCATAGCACCCCCGCCCCCGGGTTTCTGAGATGGTAAATCCTTACAGAATTCTTCCTTCCACAAAGTGGTTGGTGGGTTTGAACCACCAACTTTCTGGTTAGCAGTCAAGTACCTTAGGCACTATGCCACCAGAGCTCCTTAGAGGATTGTATATGTTATAGTATTTACCATAGCTGTCCTTAGAACAATCAAGTATACAAAAGGGCAACATTTGCCAAAAACAAAGAGGGCAAGAATGGGCAGGGAAATTGGATGGATGGACACAGGGAACCCAGCATGGAAATGAGGAGAGTGCTGCCACAATGCAGAGATTGCAGCCAATGTCACACACAGCACAATTCAAGCATGCATTGTTGAATGGAAAATGAATTTTCTGGGTAAACTTTCACCTAAAGCACAATTAAATGTTCAACAAAATATATAAAACACATAGTAGAGCATAATTTTAAATTTAAAGTCATCCATTACTACTATTGCTCTAATAAAACTGAATTATAAAGTAAAAAAAAGAAAAAAGAAAAAAAAAAAGACAGAAGGAGAAGGGAAGAGGCCCAGCATCAGACCACAGGGAAATCAGCCGGGGAGATGGAAGCAGAAATGGGACGACCTATCTGTAAGCCAAGAAGTGCCTGGGCTCACCAGAAGCTGGTGAGACAAAGCAGCTCCCCCTGCTCAAGGCTGCAGAGAGGGCACAAGAAGGCCACGAGAAGGAAGTCGTGCTGTTCTAAGCCACTCAGTGGAGCACCTTGTTAAGGGAGCCTGGAGATATGAATAGGTTCCCGGTGGCTCAAGTGGCTTGGGGTCGGTGTGAACCCACCCAATGGCTCTGTGGAAGAAAGGCCTGGGATCTGCTTCTGTAAAGATGACAGCTCAGAAGCCCTGGGGGCAGTATGATTAGGCAGTACATGGGGTCTCTGTGATCAGATCACAGAGGTCAGTTCTAGATACTTTAGCAGAGCTTGTGTAGTGGTAAGGCACTCCGGTTGTGCAGTGCCTAAGGCATTTGACTGTCAAACAGAAGAATGGTGGTTCAAACCCACCAGCTGCTCTGCAGAAGGAAGATGAGGCAATCTACTTCCATAAAGATTTACTGCCTTGGAAATCCAATGGGGAGGTCACAGTGAGTCAGAATTGACTCAATACAGGCCGTAGGTAGGGTGGGTATGTATGTATGTATGTATGTATGTATGTATGTATGTATTTTTGGTATATGTGGTGGAGAGAAGGTTGGCTTGGAGCCAAGCAGACCCAGTTAACACCCTCCCTGAGCCTCAGTTTCCAATGTGAAAAATAAATACAAAACTGCCTCTGTTTTATAGAGTCATTGTTAATAAAGTCAATCTTTTGAAATGCCACACACAGTACTTAGGAGGTGATCAGTACAAGACAAGCGTTTGTCACTATGGCCATAGTCATTTATAGCTTGACTTGGAAAACCTCTCTGAAGACTCGTACCTCTGGCCAGCCCACTGGTAGCTGACATAGTCCCTTGATGTACACACATTCTCATTCAGTCTGGCTCAATATTCATTTATTCCTTGATTTCTTTGTTCTGAAATCTCTCACACACTGAGAAATCCAATACAGAATCTAGGGAAAACAAATTTAATTATGCCTACGACAAGGGACACAGGCAGTGTTCAGTACCAACTCAAGAACAGAGGGAAATCATGGAAGTCTCACATTTGAAGGCTCAGCCAGTGCATCTCCCTGACATCTATTTCCAAAGCCCAGGAACGAAGAAGGGAGACAATGAATTATTTATCATAAGCCAGGGACCGCGAGCCTTGTAGATTTACAAGGAAAGCAACTTCCCCTCTGCAGCGGCCGACTATCACCTCTCCTATAAGACAAAGCCCTGGGGGCAGCATCCAAGGCCACTTTCTGTGGCTTCTTCAGCAGCCCACAGACATGCCCATGAGTAACAGCAATAACTCTGCAGGTGTCTCCTCATATCAGCAACACAGTGGGCATCAGGGTTACCCTCATTATACAGATGAGGGCATTGAGACTTCAGAAGACAAGTTATTTGCCCCAAGGTCACAAAACTAGTAAAGCCACAGAGCCAGGACTTGTACCCAAATCTCTTTGCTCAGGGCCAGTGAACAAACTGAACACATATATTACAACAAGTCCATCTGGTCAGTTCAATTAACAACACAGGATGGATGGAGGTATAAAATTATGACCTCTGCTAAGTTCTGCAGGAAAACGATGAGTGGTATGCCCAGTCAAGCCTCAGTAGGGCCTGACTCCCTGGACTGACAAGCTGGCAGGAGGGGTGCTATTCATACCAAGTGCTTGCTGTGTACTAACATAGCGTGTTAACATGATTTGTCTATAGAACTTGTGAAAGGGGCCAGTATCTTATCTCTATTTTACAGGTGATAAAGTCATATCTGGAGGGGTTGTCACTCACCTAAGCCCTCACCAGGACCTACAGAGACAGGCTGAGTAGGGCTGATGCCTAGGCTGAGCCCAACCAGCCAAGCCATGAGCTGTGGCACTGCTCTGTGGGCTTGAGGTAGGGGCCCACTGGATGCCCACCCAAGAGGGATGCCTGTGTCCAGCTCATTGCCCAGGAAGGGGGCACTATTTTGTAATTCCACAAAGGCACCATATGTGCTTGCAATCATGTGGAAGCCCAGGGCTGAAATCTGAGTCCATCCCAGGCTCCAGTGTGACTGCTCTGGACCGGTGCCCCACCACTCACCAGGGGAGATAGGAGGGCTCTAGGTTTTCATCCATACTGAACAATCCATACAGCATTCCTGCATCATTCAGGACTTGACTAATGGTAAATGCTCAGAAGACACAACA
>NW_006921656.1:7587602-7588905 GCF_000298275.1 Orycteropus afer afer | reverse complement strand
CAAAGGATAGCTAGAGAAGACAAACTAAAATATAATGAAATGTGCAAAGACGTGGAGTTAGAACACTAAAAGGAAAGAACACGCCATCATTTCTCAAGCTGAAAGAACTGAAGAAAAAATTCAACCCATGAATTGCAATACTGAAGGAGTCTATGGACAAAATATTGAATGATGCAGGAAACATCAAAAGAAGATGGAAAGAATACACAGACTCACTGTACCATAAAGAATTGGTCAATGTTCAGCTATTTCACAAGGTAGTGTGTGATCAAGAACCAACAGTATTGACATAAGAAGTCCAAGCTGCACTGAAGGAATTAGCAAAAAAAAAGGAAAAAAAAACAAGGCTCCAGGTATTGACAGGATACCCTTTGGGCTGTTTCAACAAACAGATGTTGCACTGGAGGCACTTACGCACCTATGCCAAGAAACCTGGAAGATAACTACTCCTGGACAATTGACTGGAAAAGATCAACATTTGTACCCCTTCCAAAGAAAGCTGATCCAACAGAATGTGGAAATTATCAAATAATATCAATATCACACACAAGTGAAATTCTGCTGAAGATAATTCAAAAATGGTTGAAGCAATATATTACAGGGAACTTCCAGAAATGCAAGCTGGATTCAGAAGAGGATGTGGAACAAGGGATATCATTGCTGATGTCAGATGGATCTTGGCTCAAAGCAAAGAATGCCAGAAAGATGATTACCTGTGTTTTATGGACCATGCAAGTCATTCAACTGCAAGGATCATAACAAATTATGGATAACATTATGAAGAACTGGAATTCTAGAACACTTTCTTGTGCTCATGAGGAACCTGTACATAGACCAAGAGGCTGTTGTTTGAACAGAACAAGGGGATACTGCATGGTTTAAAATCAGGAAGGGTGTGCATCAGAGTTGAATCCTTTCACCATACTTCTACAATCTGTATGCTGAGGAAATAATCCGAGAACTATGTGAAGAAGAGCGCGGCATCAGGATTGGAAAAAGACTCATCACAACCTGTGGTATGTAGATGACACAACCTTGCTTGCTAAAAGTGAAGATGACTTGAAGCCCATACTGATGAAGATTAAAGACTGCAGTCTTCAGTATGGATTATGCCTCAACATGAAGAAAATGAAAAGCCTCACAAATGACCCAATAAGTAACATCATGATGACTGGAGAACAGATGGAAGTTGTCAGGGATTTCATTTTACTTGGATCTACAATCAACACCTAGAGAAGCAGCAGTCAAGAAATCAGATGTCACTTCCAGTAAGATGGAAGTATAGGCAGACAAGTGACACAGA
>NW_006921656.1:7565909-7568499 GCF_000298275.1 Orycteropus afer afer | reverse complement strand
TTAACCACCAGGGTTCCTTATAGCTGTAAATTTATTTGGTAAGGAAAGAGAAATCTCAAAGCAATAGCCTAACCTTTAGACTTAAAAAACTAGAAAAATATAACTAAATGTACAGTAAGCAGAAGCATAAAAATAATAAAGATGAGCATGGAAATAGGTGAAATTAAATCAAGAAAAATAAAAGAGGAAATGAACAAAACCAATTTTTAAAACATCAGCAAAACTGATAAACCTCTGGCTAAGCTCACAAGAAAAAAAAAAAGATGAAACTCAAATTACAAAATCAGGGTTGAAAGAGAGGAAATTTTCAGCAACCTTGTAGAAATAATAAGAATCAAATGGCAGTATTATGAACTATTCTGTGTCAACAAATTAGATCATGTAGATGAAATGAAAAAATTCCTAGAAAGGTACAAACTACCAAAACTGACTCAAGAAGAAATAGAGATCAGAATACACCTATAACAAGAAAAGAGACTGAATCATTACTCAAAAAACTTCCCACAAAAAAGTTCAAGATAAAGTGGCTCCAGTGGTAAACTCTGTTGTGAGTAACATCACGTTGGTTCTGTCTCACATCAATGCTATGTGCAAGAGAACAAAACAACACCCAGTCCTGCACCATCCTCAGAATCGCTGCTGTGTTTGAGACAGTTGTTGCAGCCACAGCGCCAATCCACCTCGTTGAGTGTCTTCCTCTTTTTCATCGACCCTCTACTTTACTAAGCATGATGCCCTTCTCCAGGTACTGGTCCCTGATAATACGTCTAAAGTACATGAGACAAAGTCTCACCATCCTCCCTTCTAAGGAACATTCAGGATATACTTGTCCCAAGACAGATTCTTGGTTTTTCCAGCAGTCCATGGTATGTATACTCAATATTCTTCACCAAAATCATAATTCAAGTGCATGAATTCTTCTTCAGTCTTCCTGATGTATTGTCCAGCTTTCACATGCACATGAGGCAACTAAAAATATCATGGCTTAAGTCAGGCACACCTTAGTTTTCAAAGTGACATCTTTGTTCTTTAACACTTTAAAGAGGTATTTTGCAGCACATTTGCCCAATGCAGTATGTTATTTGATTTCTTGACTACTGCTTCTATGGGCTTCTACTGATTGTGAATCCAAATAAAATGAAATCTTTGACAACTTCAACACTTTCCCCATTTATCATGATGTTGGTTATTGGGCTAACTGTGAGGATTTTTTGCTTTCTTTATATTGAGGTGTAATCCATACTGAAGGCTGTAAGTGATTCATGTTCTCTTCACTTTCAGCAAGCAAGGTTGTGTCATCTGCCTATCACAAGCTGTTAATGAGTTTTCCTCCAGTCTTGATGCCACATTCTTCTTCATATAGTCCAGCTTCTTGGATGATTTACTCACCACACAGACTGAAAAAGTATGGTGAAAGGATACAACCCTGAGACACATCTTTCCTGATTTAAAACCATGCAGTATCCCCTTGTTCTGTTCAAATGACTGCCTTTGGTCTATATATAGATTCTTCATAAGCACAATTAAGTGTTCTGGAATTCTCATTCCTTGCAATGTTATCCATAATTTGTTATGATCCACACAGCTGAATGCCTTTGCAAAATCAATAACATACAGGTAAACATCTTCCTAGTATTCTCTACTTTCAGCCAAGATTTATCTGACATCAGCAATGATATCCCTCGTTCCACACCCTCTTCAGAATCTGGCTTGAATTTCTGGCAGTTCCCTGTGGATGTACTGCTACAACTGCTTTTTTAATTATCTTCAGCAAAATTTTACTTGTATGGGATAGTAATGGTATTTTTTGATAACTTCTGCCTTCTGTTGGATAACCTTTCTCTGGAATGGGCACAAATATGGATCTCTTCCAGTCATCTGGCCAGGTAGCTGTCTTCCAAATTTGTTGGCATAGATGAGAGAGCACTTCCAGTGCTGCATCAATTTGTTGAAACATCTTAACTGATATTCCATCAATTCTTGGAGGCTCGTTTTTCACCAAATGCTTTCGGTGCAGCTTGGAATCCTGTCATTAATACCATCAGCTCCTGATTAAATGTTATCTCCTGAAACAGCTGGACATCGACCAATTTTTTTGCTACAGTGACTCTCTGTATCCTTCCATCTTCTTCTGATGCTTTCTGTGTCATTCAATGTTTTTCCCATAAAATCCTCAAGTACAGCAACACACAGCTTGAATTTTTTCTTCAGTTTTCTCAGCTTGAGAAATGCTGAGGTCTTCACATATTTCATTATAACACTTCATTTTGTCCTCTTGAGGCTCCCTTTGAAATCTTCTGTTCAGTTTTTTTTTTTTTTTTTTTACTTCATTGTTTCTTCTGTTCGCTTTAGCTACCCTACATTCAAAAGCAAGTTTCAGAGTCTCTTCTGACATCTATTTTGGCCTTCTCTTCCTTTCCTGTCTTTTTAAAGATTATTTGCTTTCTTCATGTATGATGTCCTTGGTGTCATCCCACAACTCATCTTGTCTTTGGTCATTACTGTTCCATGCATCGAATCCATTTTTCATTCTGCTGTACATGAGGTCCCTGTGAGTCAGAGATGACTTGACGGCACCTAACAACAACAA
>NW_006921656.1:7554563-7564974 GCF_000298275.1 Orycteropus afer afer | reverse complement strand
ACAACAACAACAACAATTCTTGAGATGGTCTCTAAATTCAGGTAGGATATACGCAAGGTTGTACTTTGGCTCTGGTGGACTTGTTTTAATTTTTTTCAGCTTCAACCAGAACTTGCCTAGGAGCAATCGATGGTCTGTTCCACAGCCAATCCCTGACCATGTTCTGACTGACGATATGGAGCTTCTCCATTATCTCTTCCCACAGATGTAGTCAATTTAATTCCTGTGTGTTCCATCTGACATGGTTTATGTGTATAGCTACCACTTATGCTGTTGAAAAAAAAGGTAGGTATTTGTAACGAGGAAGTCATTGGTCTTGCAAATTCTACCATGGGTCGATGGCATTTTTCCAGCTACAGATCCTTCTTATTTGTTTCCAATTTTTGCATTCCCATATCCAGTAATTATCAATGCATCTTGATCATGTTTGATCTATTCAGACAATTAAAAAAAAAGTCTTTAATTTCTTCATCTTTGATATTAGTGGATGGTGAGTAAATTTTAATAATAATCATATTAACTGATGTTTCTTCCAGGTATATGGATATTATCCTATCACGGACCACATGGTACTTCAGGAATGTTCTTGTTGACAATCAATGTGATGCCATTCCTCTTGAATCTGCCATTCCCAGCATAGTATACCATATGATTGTCTGATTTGAAATGGACAATGCCAGTCCATTTCCATTGGAAGGAAGGTTGGGCAATCCTACTTCCGTAGTGATACTGCCTCGGAAACCCAAGTAGGGGTCGCTACAAGTCAGGGCCGACTCGATGGCAAACAACAACAACAACAACAGTAAAGGAAAGTGATCTTTATGCATTCCATGCCATTGCTGACAACTTCCGATTTTCCTAGATTCATACCTCGTACATTCCATGTTCTGACTATTAATGGATTTTGCAGCTACTTCTTCTCACTTCAAGTCATGCTCCATCAGTAAATGAAGGTCCTGAATGCTCTACCTCATCTGCCTCATAAAGGTTGACTCTACTCTGAGGAGGCAGCTCTTCCCCAGTTGTATACTGACTACCTTCCAACCTGAGGGGCTCCTCTTCTGGCACTCAATCAGACAGTGTTCAGCTGCTCTTCAGATGCTGCTCACTGGCTCATTATTTGTAGAAGTAGATCATCAGGTCCTTCCTCCCAGTCTGTCTCAGTCTGGAAGCTCCACTGAAACCTCTCCATCACGGGTGACCCTGCTGGAATTTGAAAAACCGATGGCATTGCTTCCAGCACCACAGCAACATGCAAGCCACCACAGCATGACACACTGACAGATGGGTGAATTCTCTCCAACATGCAGAGGAGAGTGCAAGGAGGGGTCAGAATCTGACAGTGTAGAAAGCACAAGCCTGCTGTCAGACAGGTGTGGGTTTAAGCTGACTCTAGCACATACTCATCCTTGGGTGGCACAAACGGTTTCCTCTTGAGTGTTAATGGAAAGGTTGGTGGTTCAAACCCACCCAGTGGCGCCATGGAAGAAAGTTCTGGTGATCTGCTGGCATAGAGATTGCAGTCAAGAAAATCCTATGGAGCTTAGTTCTATTCCACAACACATGGGGTCATCATAAGTCAGAATCACCTCAACGGCCACAGGTCTGGTTTCTGAGCACATACCAGCTGCACTGCCTGAGGTGAGTTTTGATAGCTCTCCAAGCCTCACTTTGCCTCTCTGAAAAATGAAGACAAATATGCCTGTCACAAGGCAGGGGTACAATGAGATGAGGCGTAAGTCAGAGACAAAGCCCACAGCACCGAGGGCATGCTCAGCACACAGAAGACAGCAAAGGGAAGCTGGTGTTATGGCATCAATGACACGTGAATCAGGGGGTGTCATCTTGTTTCGGCAATGATCATGTAAATCTGGAACAAGGATTCCAAAGGCAGAGCTCTGACTCACAGAAAATCCATCAGGTTCAGTCAACGAGTAAAGGGAGACACATCCTGTCTACAGTGTGCAGATGTCTCCCACTGAATGGGATCAGGTGCAGCAGCAGAGGATTAGATGAGCCGTCCAGGTACAGTAATTAGGTCTCCAAAGACAAAAACAACACACTACAGAATGAACCACTGGAAACCAGAGAGAGAAAAATCCCCACCAAACTATTTTTATAAGAGAAATTGCAGCCAGCCTCCCGTGCTGAAACACAGTCTATGGCAGTAAGCATCCCACTGTGGCTTCATTAGCACACTAAACAACAGCTCCTTCTTGGGAATATTCAGACTGCCATTTCTGAACAGGCTGCCTTATTGGTCATCTGTCTGACACTGGTAGGAAGGAGAGACCCCAGACAAAGAAGGTTTTGGTTATAACAAGTCCCTCTGGCCATTTCCAGGCTGTTCAAAGAGACACACCTGGCAGTGGGTTGAGTCATTCAGAAGTTTGGGGAAGTTCTAAGAGTTACTTTTAGTGGCTTGAGGTGAACGCTGAGAAAATCCGGCCCCTGGAACCAGTAATATCAGAGAAGGAGGAGCAGCTAGTATGTGTAAAGACATCACCATCAGTTAATATTGGTGGTAGGTCTGTGGGGCTCTTTGGCCCCACCACGGGCTTGTGAGCAGACCTGGAGAAAGAGCAGTCAGGTGGAGGTTGTACACAGCCACATCCAGCTGATGGTGCCCAGCTGTCAGCAGCTGGACAAGCATGAGCTGGACAAGTATAGAGAGTCCAGGACTGGGACTCAGACCTGACCTCCAATCTCAGATCTGCCCCTTGAGCAAGACACTGATTCTTTCTGCAGCTGAGTTCTAGCAAAGGCAAACGGTAGTCACCCTTGCATTACAGGGCTGTCGTGAGGACAAAAGAAGAAATCAAATGCAACCTACCAAGTGCAGGGCCTGGCTTTTAGTAGGTGCTCCTTAAGTAAGGAGATGATATAAGTTCTTGTCCAAGGCAAGAACTTGAAAGTAGGTGTTAACTGAACATAGGCTGGACAACAGACAGAAACGTGGTCCTGCCAAGTACTAGTGACTTCATAGGGATGATCTATTTGTGTCTGAAACAACATTATGGTCACCTGAATGACAATAAAATACCTAAATTACTGACAGCCCCAAGGTGGTTTCACTTTTCGTAGCTTTTTGACATATAGGTACACTGTGCAGGAATTACTGCATTTAGAAAACATGACCACAGGAAGTACACACATAACAATGTATGTGAGTGCACACTGGTCTGCAGACATCACACAGCTTGCCATCAGAGTCAGCACAGAGGAAAAAGAGAGCTAAAGCTCTGAGGTGCTCAGCTCTTCTGTCCTTCTCCTGGCCTGGCCTGGAAGGCACTTTCCCTCAATTTCTGTTTGGTCTACAAACAGAAACCTGGACCAAATCTGTGACAGCAGGTCAGCATCCCGATAACCAACCGGTACAAAGAGAAAAAAAGGGACCCGTGGTGTGGCCCACCCAGCACCCAGACCCCTTACCGTCTCCGATTTTGCTTGGGTTGGTGGGCTCAGGAGTGCTGAGGGGCCGGAGGGGGATGATGATCTCATCAACGTTCACCCCCTCTTCTGCGTGCTTCTCAGAAACATGGGAGAGGAGTTCCAACTGATTCGGTGAGAAAAGGTTACAGCATTTACACATGAAGATGGCAGTGTTTTCTGTAAGAAAAAAATGCAAAATATGTCATTTCATCTCCCACCCAAACAATGATGACTTCCAAGGGCTATAGAGACCACCACTGCTGGGCAACTCAGGTCCACTGAGGGGCCCCTTCCATCTTCCAATGGGCCCAGTTGTAGAATATTCTGTCTCCAGAGTCTCAGAACCCCAGGCCTTCTGGAAAGTGTGTCATGTGGACCTTCCTGTTCCCAAATCTGAAGTCTCTGGGTGGGGCAAACAGCACACTTGGCTGATAACCAAAAGGTCTCAGGTTGGAGTCCACCCGGACACCATGGAAGAAAACCCTAGGGCTCTACTTCTGAACAACGAGCCACTGAAAACCCAACGGAGCAGAGCTCCACTCTGACATGCACAGCGGCGTCAGTTAGCATGGACTGGCTGGCAACCGGCAGCACTGAAATCTTCTCAACAGTCCAGATTCCAGTGTAGACAGAGTCAAGCAAAAAGCTTGTGGTGGTTAAGTCTGTGTGTCAGTTTGGCCGGGCCTGGCTGAGTGGCTGGGCAGCTGAATGTAGTTATTCCCCATGGTGGGACTGGTAATTAACTCCATGATGGAATGTGTTGGAGCAGCTGTGTAGCTGCTTTAGCGATGTGGTCTACTTCCCGTATGAAAGAAACAGCTTTGGGAACGGTCTGTAGCTTATGGCACACTTGAACCCTGCATGTAGCCGAGTAGTTCAGTGCCCTGCCATGCTCTACCGATCCTGGGACTTTCAACGGACTTGAATCAATGGCCTGCTGTGTGGTTTGGTACCATCGGGACCGTACCATTTTGTTTGTCGACCCTGGGCCTGTTAGCCTCAGCAGCCAGTAGCTGCCTGAGTGAAGAGATGGCTCTTCAGTGGGCCAGCAGCAAGAGGCAGAGCTGAAACCCAAAGTCAAGGGCTTTCATACACCCCCTAGAGCCTGGCACTTGGAACTTGGACTTCTAGTCTCCCAACCTGTAAGAGAATAAATTCCTGTATGTTAAGGCCATCCTGTCTTTGCTATTTTCTTGTCAGAGCGGCACTAGATAACCAGAACAGACCTTGAGTAATTAAATCCTACCCTTCAAATGAATGGGCTTCAGCAACAGCAATGAAGTGTTCTCCCAGGCTCTCTGAAATCAAGTGCAAAAGAGAGCTGAATAGTGTTTCGCAGGAGCCGGACAGCTTTCACTGACTGGCACAGGAATGGCAGGTGAGAAAGCTGGAGCACTGGTGCTTTTACAAGCCACTTCATTCCTATGTAAAGCATGTCACCATTCACCAACATTTACTAATAGTCCATCACGCTATCCCACCACACTAGGCAGGAAGACATAATGAGAAGAAGAAAAAAACACTCATTTTTGAGTCTAATAAAATAAAATAATTATGTTGTTGTGTGCCATTGAGTCGGACCTGACGCATAGCGACCCCTCCTTGGGTTTCTGAGGTGGTATTGCTACGGAAGTAGATTGCCCAACCTTCCTTAGGCACACCTAAAAACATATTAAATTTAGGAGTTCAATTTTCATAACAATTAGAAGTTAGGTGTTTTGGGGTTTTTTGGTTTTTTTTTTCATTTACCCCGAAATGAATTGTTTAATGGAAAGGACAGTGGTTTGACATCAGCCAGGCCCGGGTTGGGTTTCTAGCTCCAGCCCCTACAGCCAGGCAACCTTGGAGAAGCAGTAATAACCTCTCAGTCATTGGAATTAAACAGGAAACACTGGGAAAGGGCCTACTCAGTAGCAGAAACACCTAAAGCCAGCCGCTGCCAAGTGGACCCTGACATGTGTCTCAGAGTAGAACTCCACTCCACAGTGTTTCCCATGGCTGACTCTTCAAAAGTAGATCACAGGCCCTTCTTCTGAGGAGGCTCTGGGTGAATCGCACCCCAAACTCGTGGTCAGCAGCCAGTGCATTAACCATCAGCACCACCAGGGACTCCAGAAACACGGCACTGCTGCTGGTGCTATCAAGTCAATTCCAACTCCCAGCAACTCAGCAGACAAAGGAGAGCTGCCCCACAGGGTTTGCTTGGTGGCAGTCTGTATGGAAGCAGATCTCCAGCTCCTTCTCCCATGAAGCCATTGGGTGGACTCAAACTGCCAACCTTTAAGTCAGCAGCCAGTGCTTAACCATCAGGCCACCAGGGCCCCTTAGAAGCAGAGCAGGCACTTGGTAAATTGCATCCTGGGTCAATCCAATTCTCCACCTACTGCGTGTCCTCTCCCAGGAGCTGAGCGGGAGGAAACCACCATCCCTGGAAACTCACCATCCCGGCCTTGGGGCCTCCTCCAGCTTGCCAACAGCCATCTAAGATATGACTGGTCTCAAAGGAGAGTGAAGAAAACCAAAGACTCAAGGGAGCAATTAGTCCAAAGGACTAATGCACTGCAGGAACCCCAGCCTACACGACCCCAGGTCCAGAAGAACTAGATGGTGCCCAGCTACCAAGGCCGATCTCTGTGACTGGGATCGTAAAGGGGGTCCAGGACAGAGTGTTGGGGGGGGAGGGATGAGAACAAAACTTCATAAAAAAGACCAGACTGATGGTCTGACAGAGACTGAAGGAGACCCCAAGGTTCTAGCCCTAAGACACCCTCCTGACCTGGAACTGCAGCCATTCCTGGAGACCACCTTTCAGGCACACAACAGACAGGCCCATGAAATAAATAATAACACCTGAGAGGAACGTGTTCCTTAGAACAGCCAATCATAGGAGATCAAAAGGACATTTGTCCTAAAGCAAAGGTGAGAAGGCAGGAAGAGGCAGAAAATCCAGAGGAAAGGAAATGGGCCCAGGGCGGCACTGGGGAGAGCACCGACACCCATGGGGGATGCAGCCGACGCCACGGACACCGTATGTACAAACTGTCGAACGGGGGCTAACGTGCGCTATAAACTTTCACCTAAAGCAAAATGAATGAATGAATGAATGAATGAACAAATAAATAAACAAAAGTCAATGTGTCTCTAGTTGTCTGTGCCCGCGAGGGCTGTCCCCAGGGCCCCCACCCTGGAAGGCCACTGGACAAAGGCAACACTACCACATGGGAGCACCGTCTCAAAGCCCCCCAACCAACTCGGACACACGATCCCAGAATCGCCTCCTTCTGCAGCTCAGGGTTTCCTCTCTACCGACTCCTTCCTGTTAGCCTGCAAACATGCCATCACTCCCCATCTCACAACTAACCTCTCCTGATTCCCGTCCCCCACTTGCCCCATCCCATTTTCACCTCTCTTCACAGCAAAGCCCCCTGAGGCAGAGGAAATGAGGAAGGCAGGCAAGGGGCCACGTGCCCCAGCCACGGTGCAGGCAGGGCCCTGCAGGGCACCAGGGCCACGGGAGCAGAGCCTCTCTCCAGATCCACAGACGGCCTTTCTCCACAAGCCAGCAGTGAGGTGACGGCCTGAGAGAACTCTTCCTCCCAAACAACATAGGAAGCAGGAATTCAACAAAGCAGAACATTGCTTCGTCAATGAAAATCTCCCCTGAATACTGTCAATTGACATTTTATTTTTACCCAAGCACTGTTTCATCCTCAAGGAACTAAACATGCTTCCCAGACAAGAGACTGCAGAAATCTTCTCTTCTTTATATGAGGCTGTGCCGTTTCCAATGTGTATCTCACTGATTCCCCAACAATCAATCAGGCAAAAGGCCTGAATCATCCACAGAGCCCCATCCACAGATAAGGAAACTGAGGCTGAGAGAGGATGAGTCCAGAGGTCATGGACTGTGGCAGGAGCTCCATGAGCATCCACTCATTCTGTCTCCCACCTCCCTGTGAGCCAGGGCTCATGACCACCCCCTTCACAGGTACAGGCCCAGGAAGGGGGCAGCCAACCTTCCCCAGGATGCATGATTAGGGGGCACAGGGCCAAGCTGAACCAGGTTTACCCAACCCAAAGCCAGGGTCACCACGCCACCCCGTGGCCTTCCAGCGCTGTACAGGAACATAGAGGGGGCCACACAGCAGCCCCCAGGCTGTGAGCCCTGCACGGTGCCAGTGTCGGCCCCGCTCTGCTGTTAGCAAGGCAGCCGTGCATTACAACAACTGTTGCCCTCTGTGCACAACAGTGTGGCCATTCCTCAAATGTTAAACACAGAACCACCACCTGGCCCAGCCATTCCACTGCTACGTACACACCCACAAGACATGGCAGCAGGGACACAAACAGAGCCACAAGGTATAAAAAGCCCAAATGCCCATCAAGAGATAAAAGGATAAACATACGGCAGAGTAGTAGTCAGCCCTGAAAAGAAATGAAGTTCTGACACATGCTACTGCATGGATGAAGCTTGAAAACCTCATGCCAAGTGAAAGAAACCAGACACACAAGGACCCCACTTACATGGTATCTCCGGCACCACGTTGACGAGTGTGACCAGGGGCAGGAAGACCAAAGAAGAGCTGATGCCTTTGAATTGTGGTGTTGGTGGAAAATAGTGAAAATACCATGGACCGCCAGAGAATGAACGAATCCATCTTGGAAGAAGTGCAGGCAGAATGTTCCTTAGAAGCGAGAATGGCTAGACTTCGTCTCACCTACTTTGGTCATGTGGTCAGAAGAGACCAATCCCTAGAGAAGGTTATCTTGTTTGGTAAAGCAGAGGGTCAGAGAAAAAGCGGAAGGCCCTCGATGAGACGGACTGAGGCAGTGGCTGCAACGATGGGCTCAGGTACGGCAAGGGCTGCGGGGATGTACGGGACCGGCCAGTGTTTCTCTCTGTGGTACACAGGTGGCTGTAAGTCGACAGCACCCAGCACCAACAACGGGGTGAGGGGCGGGGTAGAGTCACTGCTGCAGGAGGCCTGGCGTCTCTGCCTGGAGGGATGCAAAACGTGTGGCAACGGGCAGCGGGGACGGCTGTGCCACACGGTGAATGTAAATGACATCACCCAATTGTACACCTGAGGCATGCTTAAAATGGCAACTTTCTTTATATGCATTTTACCACAAGATGAAATTTAAGAAAATGAAGAACCAGCCCATTCCAGGAGAGCCAGGGCTCAGCACACGCACTTACCCTCTCTTGGAAGTCCACGTATACCTCCCGGGCTCCGACGTGGGGTGTGCAGAGTGTCAACAGCAAATGCCAGCGCCCTCAGACTAAGTGACTCAGGCTGCACCCCCAAATATCAAGAATGGCTAATCCACAAAAATAATAACAAAGGAGCTATTTCCGTTGTTTGCAGGGGACTGACATGAAAAAATGTATCTCGTACCCTGAATATAATCATAATTATGTTGTCAGCTAATGCTGATGAAGATGCTATAATTTGGGAACATTTTTAGGTCCAATTACTGCTCGCTCGTCCTTAACAAAAGCATTCAAAGGAAAAATGACATAATCAGCACAAGGCAAGTACCACAAGCCTGGGGTCTAAGCATCAATCTCTCTGAGTATTTATCCATATTAACCTGGGGTCTGCTTTATTCAAAAAGAATCACATTAAATCACACCATAAACAACTCGTCCTTCCTGAGAGCTGATCCACAGACTTTCCAGCCAGGAAAAGGCAGGCCCTGCCCGGCCCTCTGATCTGCCGCCTGCTCACCATCCTGGTGCCCAGGGACAAGGGAACAGTGAACGTCCCCCAGCTGCTCCCCCCAGAAGGGCACGGAGGCTGGCTGGGTCCCTTGGACTCTGGGAGGGTCACACGTAGCTAAAAGGTTACAGCCATAGGGTGGCTGGTGCTCTGGCATCTTCCTTGGGCCACAGGCAGCAGAAGTGGTCAATCAGAGCTGGCCTGCGGCAAAGGGACCTTCCCCAAATGGCAGGTCTGTAAGTAAAAGGGTGAGAGCTATCAGCCTTGATCTTAAGTCACATCCCCAGCCAGCTTACAGGGTGCCCTGGCACCCAGCACACAGTCAAGGGACCCTTTCACCTTGAACAACCGTCCTTTGTAAGTTCATCGCCTGCAGGGGCACTGGCAGGGGGCAAAGGTGACTAGGGCAAGGCAAGATAGACTCGTGTGGTGTCCCAGTCCTTAGACCAGCCTTTGACTAGTAGTGTTATTATCAGAGGCCCTTCACCAAACCAACAAATCTCACTACCATTGAGTCAATTCCTACTCATAGCGACTCCTACTAGGGTTGTGAGGCTGTAAATCTTTACAGAAGCAGACCACCTCATCTTTCTTCCACAGAGTAGCTGGTGAGTTTGAACAACCTTCTGGTTAACAGCCAAATGTCTTAATCACTACACCACCAGAGTTCCTTAGGGGGACCACAGATAAACAAAAATTACGTGCTCAATGACTAACCTAAAGACTGGCAGTTTGAACCCCTCCAGAGGCACTGTGGAAGAAAGGTCTGGCAACTTTAACCATTACAGCCAGGAAACCCCATGGAGCAGTTCCACTGCGTAACACACAGGCTGCCCTAAGTCAGAATCGACGGCAGTGGGGAAAACTTTATTATTATTTATTGCAAAAGCTGCCCTAGAAACACATGCTCACTATAAAGTCATCCAGTAACACAGAAGCATGTAGAACAGAGACGGACGGCCCTCCTCATTCTTCCTGAGAACAAGGGCATCACTGGGCCTCACACAGCACAGCATGCCAGGCCTTGTGCTGGGCGTTAGAGCCCACAGACAGACAGACAGACACGTCACAGGGAGGGGTGAGAGATGAGAGGAAGGAGGGGGCATTAATACTACCTTAGTATCATCCACAACTCATGCAAGCCCCTCCCTTCCCCTTGGAGTCCCCCAGGGCCCTGCACCCTCCCTTCTCCCCTCGGGGTCCCCCAGGGCCCTGTGCCCTCCCCTCCCCTCGGGGTCCCCCAGGGCCCTGCACCC
>NW_006921656.1:7546201-7554408 GCF_000298275.1 Orycteropus afer afer | reverse complement strand
CCCTCCCCTCTCCTCGGGGTCCCCCAGGGCCCTGCGCCCTCCCTTCTCCCCTCGGGGTCCCCCAGGGCCCTGTGCCCTCCCCTCCCCTCGGGGTCCCCCAGGGTCCTGCGCCCTCCCCTCCCCTCGGGGTCCCCCAGGGCCCTGCGCCCTCCCTTCTCCCCTCGGGGTCCCCCAGGGCCCTGCGCCCTCCCTTCTCCCCTCGGGGTCCCCCAGGGCCCTGCGCCCTCCTTCCCATCAGAGTCCCTCGGGGCCCGCACCCCCTCACCTGCAAGTCCTGCCCCAGATCAGGGCTCAGGGCAGAGGAGGTATCTGCCGTCATAGCCACGGAGGGTCTGGGGGCCCCCGAGCTGAAGCAATGTAAGGGAACAGCACCCAGGTCTGCTGGGTCTCAGGAGCACACGCAGGCCTGGGGGCCAGGAGCCCTGCATCTGACCCCTGATGGATCTGGCCCCCAGCGGCTGTGTGCATCTCCAGGCAGCCACGGCCTCTTCCAACAGTAGGATAAAGGGTATGGAGCAAGCCTGGGGACAAGTCCTGCGGTCCCTTCCAGCGCAGGTGGGACCCAGCAGTGACACCAGGACAGTCAGAGTCACCACAAGGCAGTCAGGCTTCAGTGGATGGTGGGGCAAGGGGAGCAGCGGGCGCGACCTGCTCTCTCAGCCAAACCTTCTCCTTCAGAGCAAACACTGAGAGGGCCCAGTTCTCCAAGTCCACCTGACTACAGGCCACATGCAGACAGTCGGAGAGCAGGCGGTGCAAGGAGCCTGCTGCTGGGCCCAACCAAAGCCACTGACCAGAGAGTGATGGACGGAACTCACGCCGCCCAACAATTAGTGTTCAAGTCGTTAAAGGAGGATCTCACTCACCATTTAAACTTTCACGAGAAACTCAATAAAACTGTATTTAAAAAAAAGAAAAAAGCCATGGACTCCCAGCCCTATCTCGGATCATTTATAATCCAACAGAAAGCTGACTGAAATGAAAAGCAGGAACGAAGGGCAAGCTGGAGGTAAGAAGTGGCTGGAGGCAGCTCCAGGGGACAGATGGTAACTGCCAAGGCCTTCCAGGCTGGCAAACAACTGATGGACATGGCAGAAGCGGTCAGGTATTAGACAACAAGGAGCAGTGGAGAGTGTAGCAGCCTGCAGCGAAGTTCACCCTTGGCCTAAGGCACCCTGAAGCACACACATTTATACAACACTGTGGCAAAAAGTCCCAAAAGGTGGGGTACATGTTCTTCCCCATTCTTCCACTAAATACAGCTAAACACCCCCCACCCTACCATACCATTATATGTTAATCAAGCACAAGAAAACTGTGGAGGCTGAGACAGGGCAAGGCCAGCGAGTAACCTGGGGACTGAGGGACAGCATGGTGCTGAGGGCCCTAGGTTTTCTTTCTGCCTCTAGGACCCAGCCAAGGAGCTGAAGAAGCCACCTGTCAGTCCAGAGACGCCCACAGGGCGCACAGCGGCTCCAAGAAAGCCTGTTCTCTCCCGCCAAAGGGCCAGACAACCTAGCAACAGGACACTTTGGGGCAATAATTGTCCTACAAACAGCCACAGGAAAACTATGGCTTCCACTCCCACCAGCAAAGGCCAAGTGGGGAGCTACACACAGAACCCTGCGAGGTCAATCCCCATCTTCCACTTCACTTGATGCTGCAAGGTACCCAATGAACACTCAATAAAGGTTAGATGAATTAACGACTACCAAATACATCAACGCTTATCTGTAATTGTAAGAAGACAAGACATTACTGGACGGTTGTTGTTAGGGGCCATGGAGTCATCTCTGATTCATACTGACCCTGGGCACAACAGAACGAAATGCTGCCCGGTCTGGCGCCAGCCTCACAGTCTTTGCTGTGCCTGAGCCTGGCGTTGCAGCCACAGTGTCAATTCATCTCGTTGAGGGTCTTCCCCTTTTTCGCTGACCCTCTACTTGACTAAGCATGATGATTATTAAATTATTCCATTTAAAAGCTGTCGTTGAAAAACCGGTCCCTTCCTCTCCTTGCTGAATATAAATCTCTCTCTCTGCTTTTAACTATCTTTTATTTTTTTATTAACTTTAAAGAGATTCTGACAGCCAAAACTCTGATCCTGTTAAATTCTCTCTCTCCAGAGGAGAAGAGGACAGGCGGGTTCTGCCAGAGTCTTATTTTTGTTTTCTTGTTTTTTCACTTGCCCTTAAGTTGTTGAATTCATAGGAGCTGGCAGCTTCCCAAGAGGAGTGGAAATATTTTAACAACATAAAGCCAGACTGCTGTCACATCCAACTTAACAAATACAGTCTCATATTGTGCAGCTTAGCACAATTTAAATTACCTTTTCTCTTTATTTTCAGGAAAAGGGGCTCAGGTTAGGACAAAGCAGCTTCCTTCCATTTAGCTTATTTCACAGACGTGATACCCAGCTAGCTGCACACACGCTGAATCACCACCACCACCATCACCATCATCACTGAGAACCTGCTGTAACCAAAACAGTGCAATTCAGAGAGCAGCAAGTCGGGGAAGGAAGCCTAGCCGCAGTAAGCCCTCCCTGTGAGCCAGGTACCACGTGACGCGCCTGCAGGGCACATTTAATCTTCACGTAATCCTATGACATAGATTTCATTATTGTGTTTCCTCCAACCTGAGACAACATCTATTCTAAGAGCACTGGTATTTTACACACCACTCAAAAAGAAAGAAAAGCCCTGCCACACAAGCTGTGACCCTGTTTCCCACCACACCGGCTGTCAGATTTTAGGGGTGCTGACACAGGAGTCTCTGAAGCGGCGGTCAAGTTGATTCTGACTCCTGACGACCCTTTGTGTGCAGAGAACCACCCCCCAGGTCTTCAAGGCTGGGACCCTGCAGAAGCAGATCACCAGGCCTGTCTTCCAAGGCTCCTCTGGGTGCCAGCTTTCCCATGAAACTGAGGACATGGAGGCCCAGCCAGGCCCAGGTGCCGGGGAAGGGTGGGGCTTGCACTCGAGCTCAGAAAACCCCACCACCTCTGCCTGCTCTTCCCCTGGAAAACCTCTTCTCCCTACACTGCACCCCGACTCGGGCTGGAGGCCCCACCTTCTTAGGACACCTCATGACCTTCCTTCACAGCCTGCCTTCCCCGGGAAGAAGGGGATTTCCTGCATAGCAGGCACTGTGACACTCGTCACGTTTAACCCAGACAAACAGGGCAGCTAGCCTATAAGGCACCTCCGTGACAACTGGAAAAACGTACCCTTTCTGTAAGACACTAGCCCCCGGTCAGAAAGCTGTCACAATGTACTGATTTTGTTGGGACAAGACACCTTACCACCATGCATGGATAATGGTCATAACAAAGACAGTAACCTGCAGGGTGAGCTGAACCCCCCAGATGGGGCATCCTTGTCCAGTGTCCAACCCACACAGATGGGCACCATGGACCAGGGAGGCATCAGATGCTGTGGCTGCTAGCTCTGACCCGTGGCAACCTGGTGTGCAGACAGCAGACCGTGCCCAGTCCTACACCATCTCCGTGAAGGGCCGAATCCGCTGTTGCTACCGTGTCAGCCCATCTCACAGCGGGTGGCCCTCCTTGTCACTGAGCCTCTACTCTACCAACACTAATGTCTTTCCTTAGTGACAGGTCTTTCCACTTGTCCAAAGTGGGCAAGCCAAAGTCTCACCATCTTTGCTACTAAGGAGCATTCTGGATACACTCGTAGGACTGAGTTGTTCGCTCTTCTGCAGTCAACGGTATGTTCAGTGCCCTTCTCTATCACCATGTTTCAGGAGTGTCAGGGGCTCAGGACGCCTGGTGCAGGAAGGGAGCATGCTGACGTGCTGGGCAGGGGCACGAGCTGTCCCGCCAGCGGGAGGGTGAACTGGGGGAGCCCAACGTCCTTGAAGAGCTTTGAGTATAAGCGGGGGAGTGAATCCAAGGCATGGGAGGCAAGGAGCCACTGCAGCTCCTCAGAGGACCCGCCGGGCCGGTGTCGGAGCACCTGGCAAGCAAGATAGCACCGGCTCACTTCTGCTTACATTCTGCTCTATAGAGAACACTGCCACAGGTTTTCACCACGTCAAAGTTCCTGCTCCTGGGTACGGCTGCCATCTGTCTCTCTCCCAAACCCCGACACTTTCCTACGGACGCTAAGCCTCTTTTCTAACTTATACTCCCTTACAGGGACAGGGGACCCAGTAAGCACAGTGAGAATGGGCTTCATAACTTGCAGCAAAGAGTTTCAAGTTCACCACATGAAACTGTTCATTGCAGGTAAGGAAGTAAGCACAAGTAGGCCCGTGGTTAGCTTATTGGTTGAGTAATCTGCCTGCAGCAGACGCTGCCCAGGAGGCAAGGGTTGCAGGTCCATCGCAGGACAGTGGGGACGGACAGTGGGGACAGACTGCAGGACCGCGTGCACGCCCCCAGGAGGCCTGGCCCTGGGGAAGGGGCTGAGCATCCCAGGGCCAGCTGATGGGGCCAAAACACTAAAACTGCCTGTGAACTCTCCTGAAACAGTCGAAACTGGCAATGAAACGAGATTTTTCTGCAAAACAACTGTGCCAGCCAAACAAAGCCAGCCTGCAGGTGCGATCCAGCCAAGGGCCACCACTCACAGCTTCGGAGAGCAGGTTCTCCAACTGGGGATCACAGGGGCCACGGACCGGCTAATAGGGAAGCAAAATGTGGGGGAGGGCTTTGGCCCCATTTTCACAGCCACATCCCACAGGCCCCCCAGGCCCGCTACAGGGTAGACTCCAGGGTGCCACACTATGAATGCGGGCTATTTTCTACTTGATGAAGTTTCTCTGGAAGTTTCAAAATTCTCCCGGTGGGAATTTCATTTGTGTTGTTGTTGTTGTTGTTGTTAAGTGCCGTCGAGTCGTTTCCGACTCACAGCGACCCCATGCACAGCAGAACGAAACACTGCCCGATCCCTCACCAGCCCCACAATCCCTGCTATACTTGAGCCCATCATTGCAGCCACCGTATCAATCCATCTTGTTGAAGGCCTCCCCCTCCTTCATCGACCCTCCACCCTACCAAGCATGACATCCTTCTCCAGGGAGTGGTCCCTTCTGACAACATGACCAAAATAGGTGAGACGAAGTCTGGCCATTCTTGCTTCCAAGGAGCATTCTGGCTGCACTTCCTCCAGGACAGATCTGTTAGTTCTTTTAGCAGTCCATGGTACTTTCAGCATTCTTCGCCAGCACCACAACTCAAAAGCATCAACTCTTCTTCGGTCTTCCTTATTCATCGTCCAGCTCTCACATACATGCATATGAGGCGATTGGAAATATCATGGCTTGTGTCAGGCACACCTTAGTCCTCAAGGAGATATCCTTGCTCCTCAGCACTTGAAACAGTTCCTTCACAGTTGACTTTCCCAATGCTACACGTCGTCTAATGTCCTGACTGCTCCTTCCGTTGGCATCGATTGTAGAACCAAGCAACGTGAATTCTTTGACAACCTCAATCTTCTCTCCATTTATTGTGATGCTGCTCATTGGTCCAGTTGTGAGGATTTTTGTTTTCTTTAGATTGAGACGTAATCCATACTGCAGACTGTATTCTTCAACCTTCATCAGTAGGTGCCTTAAGTCATCCTCACTTTCAGCAAGCAAAGTTGTATCGTCTGCATATCTCAGGTTGTTAATGATTCTTCCTCCAATCCTGATACCACGTTTTTCTTCATACAGTCCAGCTTCTTGGATTATTTGCTCAGCATATAGATTGAATAAGTGTGGAGAAAGGATACAACCCTGACGCACTCCCTTCTTGATTTTAAACCATGTTTAAACCAGGACAGGGTGTGAGCTGTTGGGCAGAAACATGTCTTGATTTTAAACCATTTGTACACCAAGTGAAAAACATGCTGGAAAAAAAAAGTTGTTAGAACAAAGGCATGTAAGTGACAAAACAACAAGGTCTCCCACTTGGGAGAGAGAGGCAGACCGACCTCCAGACAGCTACAGAGTTTTAGACTCAGATCTGATGAAGCAAAGGCATTCCTGGGGGGTGGGGGGATGAACAGCCCAGCTTGACAAAAAGTGTCAGATTCCTGAGCTGCAAGTCCCTGGACCAGGTGGGCTTAGGGCCCAGGTGAGTAGAGGGTCCCAGTGAGGAGAAGGCCCAGGTGAATTGAGGGCCCAGGTGAACAGAGGACCAGGTGAGCTCAGGGCCCAGGTAAGCTGAGGGCTCAGGATTAGGAGAAGCAGGGAAATTTCAAGCAGGGAAAGTTACAAGAGCTACCAGACCCAGCTGGTCATTCCAGAAGCGTTTCTACAAACCTGCCATGGGACAGAGAGGAAAAGACTCGGGCCCAAAGTGAGGTCCATGCTCCAGCTACTCTGAGGCCTCACTGGATCACAGGAAGCAGCAAATGAACAGGTGCTCCAAGATAGTCTAATGCTTGCTACAAAAGGCCCATGGATTCCAACACAGCAGAATAGCAGTCAGTAGTTGCTGAATGAATGAGCAGATGAACAGGCCAAACGTACAAACACTACCCACGTGTGCACACACAAGACTGTGCCCAGCTCACAGCCCACGCAGCAAGAGGGTGAAGTTTCTGCAAACCATCCCATCCGCCTTCCTCTCTCGGGGGCACCCAACCCCGCCCTCAGCCCACCTCACTGCTGAATACGATCTAGACTGCCCCCCGCGTTCCCACAGGCCTCCACACCCGTGATGGCACCATCGATGCCCCCCGTGGTTCCACAAGGAGCCAAGTGGCAGTGTCAGCACCACCATCATCCCTGTTTACACCTCAGGAAGCTGGGGCTCAGACCAGTCAGCGATTCACCAAAGACCCCCAACCAGGTAGATAGCAAGGTCAAACCTAAATAAGACCTTCCAAGTCAATCCCTGTGTCTGCCCAACAGCTCACACCCTGTCCTGGAAGGTACTCTGTCATTTCCTGAAATCCACAGTCTTGACACAACCCAGCAGCAGCACAGTTAGAGAAACAGTTCCACGTGTCCAAAGGCTGCCGAGCAAAGGGTCTGCGGCTCAGGGCCTTCCCACCACGATCCAACCTGCGGTGGGAGATCCCAAAGCTGCGTCTCCTCCTCAGATCCCAAGAGATTAATTAGAGCTGAGAAGAGAGGCTGCCCTGACGGGCTGCTCTGTGTATCTGTTACAATCCACTACAGCAAGTCACCTCAGGGAGCAAGAGCTGGAAAGTGAAAGCACCAGGCGTGAACGCACTCACAGGGCCACACACGTAATAAGCATGTGCACTGCATGGTGTGGCAACAGCTCCAGAACTGGGGACAGGTGACCACATCGGGCCACACAGATGTTCCGCAAAGCAGTACTGGGAGTTACCAACACAGAAAATGCAGGAGCTCTGGTAGTGTAGTGCCTAAGGCACTTGACTGCACCAGCTACTTCTCGGAAGGAAAGCTGGGCAATCTACTTCCGTAGTGATACCGCCTCTGAAACCCAAGGAGGGGTGGCTATGAGTCGGGGCCCACTGGAGGCACAGAACAACGCAACCGGCAGGAGCAATACATATGCTGACAGCACCCTCTTGTGGCAGATCCAGGAACTACATCTCCTTTCACAGGCTGGGACCATTACCAAGATGGAGGCCATAGGAGAGATGGTTGTTGTGTGCCAGGCAGTGGGTTCCAACTGATAGCGAGCCCATGGGCCAGAGGAGAATGGCCCTCATTGGGTTCCTAGGCTGTGGTCTTTATGAAAGCAGGTCGTTGGGTCTTTTCTCTCACAGAGCTCCTGGGGGGGTTCGAACAGATGACATTTCAGTTAGCAGACAAGCACTGAACTGTTGTGCCACCAACCTCCTTATAACAGAAATAAGGGCGATTATTATTACACCAAAACCAAAAACCAAACTCACTGCCATCAAGTCCATTCTGAGTCACAGCAACCTCTGCTGAGTTTCTGAGGTGGTAAAACGTTGCGGAAGTAGACTGCCCCCCACCTTCCTTCTGCAAAGCAGCTAGTGAGTGTGAACTGTCAACCTTCTGGTTAGCATCAAACACCTTAGGCACTGTCCCACCAGAACTCCTTACTACATAGAAATGGAAACAAGGGTTGTTATCTGTGTCTGCTAACCAAAAGGTCAGCAGTTTGAACCCATCAGCGGCTCCATGTGTTTCTTTGCTATCCATAAGGTTTTCCCTGGCCAATTCTTTGAGAAGTGGACGGCCTCTTCCTTCTTCCTAGTCTGTCTCAGTCTATAAGCTGGGCTGTTACCTGT
>NW_006921656.1:7543697-7545416 GCF_000298275.1 Orycteropus afer afer | reverse complement strand
GGCAGTGTTTTGTTCTGCTGTGCATGGGGTCGCTATGAGTTGGAAACGACTTGACGGCACTTAACAACAACAACAACAAGCGGCTCCATGAGAGAAAACACCTGGCAGTCCACTCCCATAAAGATTACAGTCTCTGGGACAGTTCTACTCTGCCACAGAGTCACTGGGAAGTGGAGACAGAAAACCAAAAGGAAGAGCATGACATTTCAGGCTGAAAGAACTGAAGCAAAAATTCAAGCCTAGAGCTGTAATACTGAAAGATTCTATGGGGAAAATAGTGAACAATGCAGGAAGAATGAAAAGAAGATGGAAGGAATACACAGTCACTGAACCAAACAGAACTGGTCAACTCAACCACTTCAGGAAGTACCATGGATCAAGAATCAATGGTACTGAAGGGAAAAGTCCAAGCTGCACTGAAGGAATTGATGAAAAGCAAGACTCCAGGAAGTGACCCACTGAGATGTTTCAACAAACGAATGTTGCACTGGAGGCCCTCACCTGTTTATGTAAAGAAATTTGGAAGACAGCTACGTGGCCAACCGACTGGAAGAGATCTGTATCTG
This sequence comes from Orycteropus afer afer, assembly GCF_000298275.1. Lineage (NCBI taxonomy): Eukaryota > Metazoa > Chordata > Mammalia > Tubulidentata > Orycteropodidae > Orycteropus > Orycteropus afer. Next base: position 7,544,850 of record NW_006921656.1, on the reverse strand, counting down.
TGCTCATTCCAAAGAAAGTGATCCAACAGAATGTGGAAATTATCAAACAGTATCATTAATATCACACACAAAACCCTCACCCAAATCACAATAAAAAAAAATGTATCACACACAAGTAAAATCTTGTTGAAGATAGTTCAAAAACAGTTACAGTAGTACATAGGGAACTGCCAGAAATTCAAGCCAGATTCAGAAGAGGATGTGATATGAGGGATAACACTGCTGATTTCTGATGGATCTTGGCTGAAAGCAGAGAATACCAGAAAGATGTTTATCCATGTTTTATTGACTATGCAAATGCAATAGACGATATGTATCATAAAAAATTATGGGTAACATTGTAAAGAACTGTGAATTTCAGAACACTCACTTGGTGAGGAACCTGTGCAAGCCAAGAGGCAGTCATTCGAACAGAAGAAGGGTATATACCGTGTGATTTACAAGCAGGAAAGGTGAGCACCAACACTGTGTCCTTTCACCATACAATCTGTATGCTGAGTAAACATTCCAAGAAGCTGGACTATATGAAAAACAATGCAGCATCAGGATTGGAGGGAGACTCATTAATAACCTGTGATGTGCAGATGACACAACCTTGCTTACTGAAAGTAAAGACTTGAACTACTTACTAATGAAGATCAAACACTACAGTCTTCAGTATGGATTACACTTCAACACAAATAAAACTAAAACCTTCACAACTAGACCAATAAGCAACATAACAATGAAGAAAAGATTGAATTTGTTAAAGATTTCCTTTTATTTTGGATCCACAATCAACATCTACGGAAGCAACAGTCAAGAAGTCAGACGACATACCGCACTGGGCACATCTGCTGCAACAGACCTGTTTAAAGTGTTAAAGAGCAAAACCACCACTTTGAACACGAATGTACACCTGACCTAAGCCTTGGTATTTTCAATAGCCTCACATGCACATGAAAGCCAGACAAGGAATGAATTGTGGTGTTGCCAAAGAACACAGAAAATACTATGAACTGCCAGAACAAACAAATCTGTCTTGGAAGAACAACTGAAATGCTCCTTAAAAGTGAGAATGGCCAGACTTCATCTCTGACACAGGTCACGTTGTGAGAAGGGATCAGTCCCTGCTTCCTGATCCCACAGTGGTCACTCAGGCAGCTCAGGTATG
>NW_006921656.1:7540327-7542342 GCF_000298275.1 Orycteropus afer afer | reverse complement strand
CTTTGAAGGTAAAGCAGACGCTGCTCTCCCAGCCTTCTGCAGAGGCTGAAGTTAGGGACATACTGCACTGGGCAAATCTGCCGCAACAGACGTCTTTGAAGCGACAAAGAGCAGAGCTGCCACTCTGAAGACCGAGGTGTGGCTGACCAGGCCACGGTCAGTGGCCTCATGTGCGTGTGAGAGCTGCACAGTGAATAGGAGACCGCGGAAGAAGTGATGCGTCTGAACCGTGGTGCTGGTGAAGAGTGCTGAACGTACGTGGGCTGACAGAAGACGGAACAAATCTGTCTCGGAGGAAGCGCAGGCGGAAAGCTCCTTGGAAGCCAGAATGGCCAGACTTCGCCTCACCTACTTTGGTCATGCTGTCAGGAGGGACCAGTCCCTGCAGGAGGAGATCACGCTTGGTAAGATCGGTGAGAAAGAGAAAGACCCTCAGCTAGATGGACTGACAGTGGCTGCAACCGTGGGCACGGGCCCAGCAGGGACTGTGAGGCTGACGCAGGACCGGCTCCTGGGGTCGCTATGAGGCGGAACTGAATCGACGGCCCCTAACAACAACGAAGGGCAGAGCCAGAGCCACCCGGACAAAGCAGGGTGCAAGGACAGAACCAGCCAGCACCCAGCTCCCCAGCAGCCTGCAGGGGCTCAGTATGAACCACGCCCCTCACTGCCCGTAAGCACCCCAAGGTGGCCTTCCCACTCCGGTGCTCGCAGGCACACACCTTACCCTGCGGGTACTTTCATCCCTCTCAGGCAACGCTGGTGAACACGCCACCCTGCACAGCTCTGCAAGTTAACGTTCTCATCAAGGCCGGGGAGCAGTCCCAGGGTGCTTCTCTGCTGGAAGCCGACGAACACAATACAATGAGACAGGCTCAGTGTCAGCAGTAACTAAGGCCGGGCCCCCACTGAATGATACTTCTATTCACCCATGTTTCTTCCACGTGGAAACTTGGCCTAAGTATTTGTAGGTAGTCTCAACACGAGAGCCCTGGTACTCTCAACACTGAACATGATCACCACAGCTGCACACGTGGCCCTTTCCTCTGGAAAGCACCACAAACAATTTTATATAAACAGGAAGAGCCCCAGCCTCCCAGGTTCTCCAAGGGGCAGGACACTTGCCCCCACACACAGCCATGTGGGGCGCTCTGTGGATGTGGAGAGCTCCCTGACATCACAGCCCCCCATTTTCAAATTGCCATAGCAACCCCGGTTAACCACTTACCCCCAGTTCCCTTGTAATGCCACTAAAGAAACCAAGTGTCTGCGATCATGCCTATGCTAGAAGTAAAACGTGCAGAAGCCTCTTCGCATCATGTAACGGATTCAAGGGGAAACCAGCCATGTCTGCGGCTGCCACGAGCAAGCCTCCGGGCTTGGGGTTTGGCGGCTGTCACTTTGTTTCACTTGGTATGTGCCAACATGCCTTCAGCTCGTTCCAGGTGCCACCGAATCAACTCCGACTCGCGGCGTCGCGCATGTGTGTGAGAGCAGGATGTGCTCCGTAGGGTTTCAATGCTGCTTTCTGGGAAGACCACCAGGACTGTCTTCTCAGGGGCCCGTGGGTGGACTCGAACCTGCAACCTCTCCATCAGCAGCAAGAACATGAACTGTTTGCAGTTTCTTGAGTAAAGCAGCAAGCACAGTGCGGCCCGTTACAGTCCTGAGAAATGTCCCGGCCTGCCCGCGACCTCCGCAGACCTCCACAGTCTGCACACTAACATCTCCGTCCCGGGGTTAGAGTTCCAACCACGGGAAACCAAGTCCCGCCAGGACTCAGATGCACTCAGTCCCCTCTCCCGCTGGCAGGGTGAAGTCAACACATGTGTCACTAGCCCTTTTTTAAAAATGGGTTTACAAGTTCAAGCGTGGCAGGTTCCTAGATGTTGAAAACACCTAAGTTTGTGTGTGAATGCTAACCTAAAGGTTGCCAGCTCAAACCCACCCAGTGGGACATGGAAGATAAGGCCTGCCAATCCGCTTCTTTAAATATCACAGCCAAGAAAACCCCA
>NW_006921656.1:7528864-7538917 GCF_000298275.1 Orycteropus afer afer | reverse complement strand
CCAGCCTTCTGGTTAGCAGTCAAGTGCCTTAGCCACTATGCTACCAGAGCTCCCTAAATATTGCATAGAGTCTCCAAACACCTGTCTTATCTAGCACTTACTAAGGAAAACAGGTAAAAGCATTTTTAATTTACATTCGTGTGTCTCATGATTCATTTGACATTTAATGAATGCCTAGGGCATGCCAGAGTTCCTGCCGGGGTGCTGCAGCCAGTTAAGTGCTCTGCTGCCAACCCAAAGGCTGTAGGATTGACTCCACCCAGAGGTGCCTTGGAAGAAAGTTCTGGAGAAGGGCTTCTGAGATCATAGCGCTGATATCCTTACCTAGCACGGTTCTACTCTGAAACACATGAGCTCACCAGCAGTCAGGACTGACTTGACGGCAACTTGTAGTGTGTGTCACAGCTGTGCTGGTCACGCTGAGAAACGTCTGAGACACGGGTCTTGCTGTGAGGGATGTAAACAGGTAACTCCATTCTGTTCGTGAGGATAGTTTTTCATGACTGTGGTTTTGTTTGTGACCTAATGTCACAGCCTCTTGCTCTTGGAAGGGACAGCAAGGTGCCTGAGTCCTGCCTCCCGGCCAGTGTCCAGGCAGGTGGCACAGCACCCACCTGGCCCCTCCCAAGGATGACCCTTGATGACATGATGCCGGGAACTTTACAAAGTCAAACAGCCCATCTTACTCCTAACAGGCACCCACCCTCCCCCAGCCCAGGCCGCTCCGGCTCCGGGTGAAGCACAGTGTTGTGGGAGCTGAACAGGGCTATGCGCCAGCTCTGGGTCTTCCCTCCTGCAGGCTCGCAGCCAAGTGGTGCAGCCATTCTCACAGGTGCTGTAGGTACCAGGTCCATGCACATGATGTCCCCTAGGGGGCAGCAGAGGGCAGAGCAGAGCTCCGCCTGCAGGGGCCGCAGAGGGCAGAGTGGAGCCCTCTGGAAACTGAGCCAGGTGGGGGAGACTGGCAAGCGCCTGTTCTCTGGTTATTACACTTGTTTTGTTGCTGTTGTTTTTAATTCAGGAATATCATTTTTCATGCCTCAGCTCCAACCTCACTTTCTCTGAGGGACCTTACTTAAACCCCTTCAACATAAATTAGGCCTCCATCCCCCTGTCCCCCTTTACTTGCCTGAGTAGAATTACTAGTTTGTAATTATGTGTTTAACCGTGTGTCTATGTGTTAAACCCATCTCCTGCAATAGACTGGTAAGCTCCAAAAACATCATCATCATTTAATTCAAAATACAGTTAAATGTTTGAAAAGATCAGTGTTAAAGCTTACACGAGATATTTGCCTATGAAATAGAAAAGCTACATTTCCTCGGCTGGGAAGTCTACAACATTTCCAGAGTGTTCCTCAAGTTGACCCTGAGAAAATGGCCACAGGCACCCTTATCGCATGCGTCCTGACAAAGCACAGAAGACCAGGTGAGCTGGGGGAGAGAGACTGGCTCAGGCTGGATAGGACCTGCCCAGGCCCGGCCAGGGGAAAGCACCGAGCTTCTCGGACCCTCTGACTGGCCTTCTGTGAAACAGTAAACACAGCATCGGCATGATGGTCGTGAGGAGAAGTCAGACCAAGACCATGTGCCCGGGAACGGGCCGCTCAGTAACAGACAGCAGACCCGTGGTGTGGCGGGCACCACAGCCCACTGCAGTGGGGCGTCAAGCTCCAATCCCACAGCCTCCCTTGGGTTGCCGCTCCTTCCTGGAAACTTACACCCTCACTTCATCTCTGCCTCTGGTCCAGGCCCCACGAAAAAAATCAAAAGTCAGCCCTTTCAAGTCCTAGTTAGAAAGGCCTCAGAGTGTATCAAGGCCAATGCCAACTGCCTGGCATGGCCTGTCCTTCAGCAACGCGGGGCGGTACCACTGGGGGAAACTGGGTGAAGGGCACAAAGAATCTCTCTGTATTATTTCTGAAAACAGCGGGTGATGCTACAATTATCTCAAAATTCCGTTTTTCTAAGTTCTTTCACTGAAACACAAGAAATACACAACACTCACACTAAAAATGTACACACTCAAAGAAAGAAAAATTCAATAAACAAGTACAGGAGAAGTACATGAAACACAAGTAAAAACCAATGAACTGACGATACTGTAAATGGCCCCGAACCCGGAGGACAGGGGAGAATTAACTCAAGTCACACTGGAAGATGTCTTTGGTCCCACAGGCCCTCAAGGCAAAAGAGCAACAATGCGCTCCTATTAAACACTGAGCTGGAGTGGGAAGGCTCTTTTCTCGCCCAGATAGCTTAGCAATTCTGAGGCCAGTGTATGTGTAGTCTAGGACCAAGCAAACAAGCAGACATGCTGTGGAGACTCGGGGCAGAAAGTGAGTTATCAGTGTGGGTAGGGAGGGGCTAGGATGGAGCCTGCGCACTTGGGTCAGAACTGGAACAATCTATAGGAGCTCACTGGTTTTTAAGGTGGACAGACACAGAAACAGATAGAGACAGAAACATGGGCAGACAGACAGGCGGGACACAGCAACACGGCTGACTACCAGCACTGGAGACCCTGGGTGAAGGGGCTGTGGGAATTTCTGTACTATTCTTACAACTTTGCTGTAAGTCTAACATTATGTCAAAGTAGTTACAAGAAAACAAATTCTGTAGGTTCAGTGTAATTTGTCTGGTATCTGGGAGTGTCCAGAAGGGGTCGACACACAGGCTGAATTCCTCCCATCACTGTGACTCATCCCCCTCCCCACCCCACCATCACTGGTTCTCCTCTATCGCTCAGAAAGTTCCAGAAACCCTTGTATTTACCGAGAAGTCCCTGGACGGTGCAAACAGTTAACACGCTCAGCTACCAACTGAAAGGCTGGCGTTTGAGGCAATCCAGAGGCTTCTCGGAAGAAGGGCCTGGCAATCTACTTCCAAATAACTCAGCCCAGTTCTCCGACACACACGGGGTTACTGTGGGTCAACTAGACAGCAATGAGGCTAAAAGCAATAACCAAAAACTTCGGTGCCATTGAGTCAGTTTCAACTCATAGCAACCCTGCGGGACAGAGCAGAACTGCCCCCTAAGATCTCCACTCTTTGTGGAGGCTACCCTGGTGGTGCAGTGCTTAAGGTCAGCTGCTAACCAAAAGGTCAGTAGTTCAAAACCACCAGTCACCCACTGAAGAACAATGTGTCGACTTGCTTCTGTAAAGACTTGTTGTTGTTGTGTGTTGTCGAGTCGTCTCCAACTCAATCCTATGAAGCAATTCTACCCCATCCTATAGGGTCACTAGGAGTGAGAACCAAGGCGATGCAATGGGTTTGTGCCGAACTTTCAGTCGGCAGTTGAGTGCTTAACCACTGTGCCACCACTGCTCCTTGGCAACTGGTTTGTTGTTGTTGTTATGTGCCTTCGAGTCGGCCCCGACTCATAGCGAGCCCTCCTTGGGTTTCCGAGGCAGTATCGCCAAGGAAGTAGGATTGCCCAACCTTCCTTCCAAGGAGTGGCTGGTGGGTTTGAACCGCCAGCCGTCTGGTTAGCAGGCAAGTGTCTTAGCCACTATGCTACCAGAGCTCCCGGCAACTGGTTTAGTGGTTTTTATTTACACTTCCAAGCTCCTGCACTTGAACATTCAAAGGAAGAAGTCGGCTCAAAGAACAAAAGGCTTCCTTGGAACAGAAGCCTCCCTCCCTGGGAGGCATTTGGGATATTAAACAGAAAAGAAAAAAAACATTACCATAGCATTGTTATGAGTAAAACTCCCAGTGCTCCCCATCACATATCTGAGGCTGAGCAGAAAGAAAGCTGGAACACAAATTCTCAAAAGACTTTTCTACATTCAAAAATGAGAACAAAGTCCCCTGAGAATGGCTTAATCTGGGGAGGCTTCTCACCTGGAAGAAACAGTAGCAGCAGCTCTCCAGGCTGCAAACCAGCAGGCTTTCAAGTCTCAGGGCAGGTACCTGGGCGGGGAGAACCAGAGAGACCAGGGGCTGGCGGAAGGCTGGGTGGGGCTCCCGGACCTCACCTCCAAGCGCCATCGGCTGCCCAGCTATGTGAGATCCCGCCACACTGCCCCTCTGAGTCCATAATGTAGGGCAGCACAAGGGGACGGGATCATCCTCATGTCCCTCACCACCATGTCCCCAGCACCTAGTACACGGTCCGGCTGAGGAAGGCCTTCAAACATGACTATGACTTACTGCAACTCTAAGATCCGGTCTCAAACCCATATTCCTGGCACCAGCAGTTTGTGCTTGATGGCTAACCTAGGAGTTGGCAGTTCAAAGGTGCCCAGTAGTACTGTGCAAGAAAGACCCGGCAATCCGCTTCCATAAAGACTGCAGCCCAGACAGTCACACGGAGCCGTTCTCTGGTCTCTACCTCAGCTCAGTGAGTTACTCAGTCCCTCGGGGTTCCCATTTCTCTGAAAGGAAAGAGTTGCCAAGTGGCCCGCCAAGGCTCTCCTAGCCCTGGAACTCTGCCCCTAATATCGCTACCGCCCTTGCCGCACGTCCCTGTCACTGCTGGTGTCGGTGTGGAGGGAAAGCCTGTGCCGTCCCTGGAGCCAAGTCAAAGGACACCACACCCCCCAGCCCTTCCCGGAGAGCAAGGGGTTACCAGAAACCACGGAAGCATGAGATTTCAGTGACGTCTAAGAGAAAGTCTAGAAGGAGGCCCAACATAGGCCTCGCCACCAGGTCCCAACCCGAGTGACCCCTCAGCTCTTGGGACAAAGCCATTAACTGCGAGGCAGCTTGGTGACTTTGGTGCTGGAAGGACCAGCCTGAACTGCTGCTCCTTCTTTGTAAACAGAGATAATTAGACCACCTCGAGGTGCAGGGCTTTCATGAAGATTAAATTAAATACTGGATGTGAGGCCCCAGGCAGGGCAGGTCTACAGAAATGACAGTTTGCCAGGCCCCACCATACTCCCCTGCGACTGACTGCATGATTTAGTAAAGGATCAGGCCACTGCATGATGCATTGTTATTGATTATTACAAATCCTCGGTGGCAAACAACAACAACAACAACAACTGTATTATTGCATTTAATTCTTAAAGGTGCTATTACAAATTATAGTATTCCCAAGGGACGACGGATGACGCCAGAAAAGGGAGAATGAGAGGAAGGGCGGGAGAGGGCAGAGGGGAAGGAAGGTGAGATGCATGGGGGAGAGGAGAGGAGCCCATGGGTGCAGGTGCGCTCCCAAATATGCCATATGGAATCGTACACCATGGGGCTCAGTGGGCCGACAAGGACCGTTTCTGTATAGGAAATGACGGAGCCTCAAGTGCCAGGCCGAGGTCACAAAGCTGCTGAAGGGCAGGATCAGGGCCTCAGCCCAGCTCTTCCCACAGCGAAGCCCCTGCTCTCTGCATTCCCTGAGTCTGATTCCCGGCCTGGAACCTGCAGTGAGGCATGCCCGAGACAAAGCTCACTCCTTCTCAGGACAGAGTCCCAGAGCCCCTGGGATCCCAAGACTCTCCATGGCCCAAGGGCCTCCTGAGGCTTGGAAGCCAAGTACGCAGTATAATGCCCCAGGGACCTCTTCAGACAAGCCTCAAACTCCAAGAAGGGTCTCGCTGAGGTGTGTCCAGCACATGGCAAGTCCAACACCAAACCCTTGGCCCAACCCAGGATCGAAACAGGCAGCAGAACTGAAAAGGGGCTTCTCTCCACCATGGCAGGAGTGAGCTGCAAACTGACGACCAGGGCTGCTTGAAGGAACCCTGGAAGGTCCACCTGTCCCCACACCTGTTACACTTGTCACGCCTCTTTCCCTAACAAGCACAGATGGAAGACTGCACCCCCATGCCACCTCCTGACTGTCTCTCCCACCTACATTTGTGCCCTCCAAAACTCCTCTCCTACTTTCTTATAACTTGAAAACTTGCTACACTAATCAGGACACTGTGGTGCTTAGGAAGGACACCCAAAAGACTAATGGAACAGACCAAGGGGCCAAAAACAGGCCAAAGTATTTCAATGGAGAAAGGAAAGTATGATCAACAAATAAGGGTGGAAAAACAAGGCATTTACATGGGGGAAATGGGCCCTTAATCCCTACCTCACACCATACACAGAAACTAAATTAAGATAGATCATGGGTATAAACTTAAAACTGAAAAGTATAAAGCTTAAAAAAAAAAAAAACCTAGGGTAGTATTTGTCTTAGGCCACAAAAAGCACTACCCATAAAAGCAAAATATTTAAAAAAAAAAAAAAAAAAAAACAGAGACTGGGAGAAAAATATTCACAACACTTATACATCTGCATGGGAGCTCTGGTAGCGTAGTGCCTAAGGCATTTGACTGCTGACCAGAAGGCTGGCAGTTCAAACCCACCAGCCACTCCTCGGAAGGAAGATGGGACAATCTACTTCCCAGAGATACTGCCTCGGAAACCCAAAGAGGGGTTGCTATGAGTCAGGTCCAACTCCACAGCACATAACAACAATAACATACATCTGCATACATACATCCCAGCTGGTGACAATACCTGACCACATATACCTCACGGAGTGGGGAGGAGGACCTTGCTTTGAAGGCACCGGGAGGAGGGGCCAGCGTTGAGTTTGTGGTGTAGCTGCGGCTCCCCACGGCTGCCCTGGCTACCCTCTCTGCCACAGCCGGAGATCCAGCTGCAGCACGGCTTACGGCACTGTGGTCGCCTTTGTGTACCCTGTCCAACCACCCCACAGGTCCCAGTGCCTGCCCGCAGATGCTGGACTGCAATCAACAATTCCCACCCGCTCCCAGGACTGCTCAGAGAGCGCCACGTGCCCAGAAGCAGCCAATTGCAGGTGCGAGTTTGCAAACCCTAAGGCTATGGGTGCTAACCGGGCTGCTTTGATACACACCTACTGAATATATACAAAGACATGTACTATCTAGGTGTTCACAGGACACTCACGTCACATAACGCCCTATTTCAGACTTAAGTGGACATCAGTGACGCATACCCATATATGGCAATGCACTCATGTCCAGAATATATGAAAAACTCCTGTGACTCAGCACCAAAAACAAGTCATCTAATATTTAAAATAAGATGCAGGAAAAAAAGCAATAACTTTTTCTTTAAAATAAGTAAATAAATAAATAAGCAAACTCTATCCTATCTTTCCATCTACAAATGCTTACATAGTGAACAGACGATGAAGTACGGAGCTGGAGACCAAAAACTAAACCCACTGCCCTGGAGTTGATTCAGACCCACAGAGCCCCTAGAACTGCCCCAGAGGGTCTCCTAGGCCTCAACGTTAACAGAAGCAGTCAGCCTCATGGGCCTCCGGTGCAGCGGCTGGTGGGTTCGAACCACTGACCTTTTGGTTAGCAACGGAATGCTTTAACCACAGCACTACCAGAGCGCCTTCGGTAGCTGACGGGGAAGGGATAATTTAACGGGTCCTGCGTAGTGTTCAGTGTGCTTTACTGTAGATTGTCATCTGCCAGTATGCATTGGCTTTCCACCCTCAGAAACTTTCCAGCCTGAAATCCAACACCTGCCCTTGAGAAATCCCACAGACAGTGAAAGTTTAACAGAGTAAAGCGCAGAATGGAAGGAAAAGGCAACTCTAGGCTAAATCCCTTGCACATAATTAAATCAGCCCCTCTAGGGGCACGCTGTTCAGAGGGACAAACAGGAACCTAGTCTATAAAAGGAAATGCGATTAAAGACGGGTTTTTAATACATCTCACCCTTGACTGCCTTTGCCCTAGGCGGAAACCGAATTCTACTGAAGGACAGGGATCTTTGGAGCGTTGTTATGTAAATTATAAGGTATGAAGGGAAAAGAAAACAGGAACCCTTTCACCCTGTGGAGGCCAATGAGAAGCCGGCTGAGAAGGGAGCGGAGCCTGAGCCAGACTAGCTCAGCGGCTGTACCAGCTACAAGCTGTGCCCACCCTGCGTGCAACTCTGTCTCCTTTTCAAGGATTGTAGTTCCTCTCGGAAATTAACCTCACAACCAATCAGAACAGGAGATTCTTCCCAAATTATCTAAACGTGTCAGAGCATTATCCTTTCTCATTTATTACCACTGGAAATAGAAAGAAACTCCAGCAGTTGCCCGGGTTCCTTTTTTAAAACTGTAAGTAAATTCCAGAAGAAGCGTGGAAGGGCCATTCTATGCATCAGCAGTGGCAGAATGACATCGGAGAGGGGACCTAGCCAAGGAGGGGTCGTTTTTTACAAAAGCATGCTCTGCACAGCCCAGGGGTCCTCCCACTGCCCTGGCTTTATGCCAGCTCTCTGCAGCACACCGTTCTAATTCTCCTAGAACCCAGATTTCTGGGTGCATGGAGTTGGGGCGACCCACCCAAGACATCAGCCCTTAATTGTCCCTGAGCCGTGAAGAAACTGGTTTCCTAGTTAACTTAGGGCCCGACACCAGTTTAGGAAGCAGCTTGGGGAGAGCCTCCCGCCCTCGGCAGGGGCTCTTTTGGAGAGTTATCTGTCTGCATCTGTGAGAAGCAGGGAGTCCACAGTCTGAGCAGAAGCTGTGTGACAGTGAGCTGTCATGATCAAGACTGCCCGGACCCCGTTTCCGTGGCAATACCAGGAAGATGAGGTTCCTCATCTTAGAACATTTTTGAATCTCTGGTTAAAAATGCTAACCTCATTTCCAAATCATATATTCAATAAAGTTCAATCAGTTTCTATTACTGGCCTAATACGATTTTTAGTTTAATAGTCCACACTGCTATAGAGCCTAAGGCGTCTGACTGCTAACCAGACGGCTGGCGGTTCAAGCCCACCAGCCACTCCTCCGAAAGAAAGAAGGCTGGGCAATCTACTTCCGTAGTGATACCGCCTCTCGGAAACCCAGGGGTCGCTAGGATTCGGATAGGACTCCACCGCACATAACAACAACAACAACAGCTAAGTGAGGACTCGAACCCACGCCAAAGAGAATGTGTACGCTCCATTGCTGGAGCACGCGTCGGCCCCAACCGTTGCCCTGGAAACGCAAACCCCTGCGCACGCGCAGTGCTTTCCACATCGCGCACTTTCTCTCGCTCCTTCGTCATTTTTTTTCCCTAAAAAAAAAAAACCAACGCGGCAGGATACTAATAGAGACTGAACGTTCGTCAAATGACGCCGCTACGTTCGCTCTCCGCCCTGGGCCGTGGATCCCTCCGCCACTCGGCGGCCTGCGCGCTTGTTCCCGACTCCGCGCTCGAAACGGCTTCCCGCGCTGCGCCCCACCCCCCATCCCAACCCCACCCCAACCCCCAGCCCGGCTCACCTGCCGCCCGCGTCTCCATGGCAACGCCCCCACCGCCGAGGAAAAAAAAGCCTCGCGTTCTTCTGGGCCCCGTCCCGTGCCGACCGAGAAGGCGGGGCGATCCGCTGATGCTTCGCTTTTTATTTTTATTTTTTTAAGAAAAGAGCCGGCGCGGTTATGGCGAATCTGCGGCATCCAACATGGCGGATGGAGTCTTCGCCCTCCTCCCTACGGGGCTCTGACGCCGACGTACGAACGTCAGCTTCGGATGACCCTCCCCCAGGGCCTAGCGCGGCCGCGCTGAAACGGTATACTGCGCATGAGCATATTGGCTGCCCGCGCTTTTTGTGCGGCACCTTTTTCTTCGCTACTGCGCGATTTAGGCTGTCCTGGGACCTTGGGCGACCTGGAGTACTGCCCACAGGCTTGAGAGGCGTCCTAGTTCCGCCCGCAGCCAGCATCCTGCCGTCCACCCGGGGACCCTGTGGTGGAGGCTCAGGGACCAGACGTGGAAGCATTACCGTGGCTGGAGTCCTGGCCCAGCGGTTTCATTTCCCTGGCCTCGGTGCGCTGACTTGTCAGCCGGGGCCATCGCAGCCTGCCTCTGTCCCCCAGCTCTGCGCTTCGGCATTTCCCAGCGAGCGAGGTGTGCCGCTCGCCGCTGGGCCCCGCTGGGTTGTGTTTGGCACGGAAGGCATCAAACAGCCTGGGGTCCCAGCGGGAGAGGCGGTCCCTTCTGGTCTTTCTGGTTTTATTCTTTTCCATTTTACTACTTTTATTTATTTAATCACAATTTTTTCTCTTTTTAATTTTACTTATTTATGTTGTTTAGAATATATACAGCAAACGGGGAGGGGGAGTGCT
>NW_006921656.1:7521837-7522994 GCF_000298275.1 Orycteropus afer afer | reverse complement strand
GGTCCTTTGCCACAAGGAATCCAGGTGGGCGACAAGTAATGAGATTCACACCTGCCTCTTCCATTGCCTTGCTGAGAGGTTTGAACATTTTCATTCCCCAGACACTTTGATCCCTTCCATTTGCCAGTTTTCCTTCAATTACTGAAGAAGCATTAAGTGGAGTTCAACACCAATTGTTGCACATGATGGAATTAATAGCACTCCATGTCATGAGGATTCTCAGCAAAGATCTAGCTTGTGAATGAAATCGGTGTCGATAAATTTGTTAACCTGAAATGGCACTTAGTTATATAATGACAACTGAGTATATTTGTGTCAATTTTATAATTACAGCCCAGCTCTATGACAAATATACATTGCATACAAACAGATTGATTTGTCCACATAATTTATAAGGTGGTTTCTTGTAAGTGAGTGTTCATAGAGGATACCTACAAATGACCTCAAAATAATGGTCCTTGAGGCGAATGACAATGGTAAAATCAGAGATGGGGATCATCACAAGGTGGTGTTAAGAATCTAAACTGGGACGCTGTAGAGAAAAATTAAAAGTTGTATTAAAGGATAGAACTTCCTTGGTGCTTAAACACTTGAGTAGAGAGCTCTGTGGGCAGAGTCCACGGAGAACATGACCCTTAGATAGCAGCATTGTTTCATACCCATATGTTCAGTGGCCATAGCACACCATCTCCAGGACCGTAGTCTTGGGGCCACTAAAGTCAATTGGCATAACACAGTCCACAAAGACAATGTTCTACATCCTACTTTGGTGACTAGTGTCTGAGGTCTTAAAAGCTTGTGAGTGCCCATCTAAGGTACTATTGGTCTCTCCCCATCTGGAGCAAAGAAGAGTGAAGAAAATGAAAGACACAAGGAAATAATTAGTCCAAAGAACTAACAGACCATGTGACCTCAGCATTCACGACCCTAAGACCAGAACTAGATGGTGCTTGGCTACCACTGACCACTCTGAAAGGGATCACAATAGGAGGTCCTGGATAGAGTGGGAGAAAAATGTGGAACAAAACTGAAAATCATAAAAACAACAAGCCTTACTGGTCTGATAGAGACTGGAGGAACCCGCCCGCCCCAAGATGAGGGTCCTTAGACATCTTTCAGGCCTAGAACTGAACTCACCCCCATGGTCAACTTTCAGC
>NW_006921656.1:7518168-7519837 GCF_000298275.1 Orycteropus afer afer | reverse complement strand
GGTTTTCTCAATCACCACAGGTTTCTTACTTGAAGTTCTGTATGTCTGTTTATGAAACTGTATATCCATGTAAGTTGAGAAGGGTAACAAAGTAACCATGAGTAAGTCAGATACTCCCAGAAAGTGTAGGAACTGTACCAAAACCGAGAAGGGCGGTCAGGACCAGTGGTTTCATAAATAACCATGTAGAAACTTGCAATTTGCATTGCAATTAATGGATTAACCAAATGCCAGGATTACACTGCTATGGGCCCCACTAATTATAACGATATGTTAATGAAGTTAATCATGAACTGAGCAGAGCACCATGTCCCCAAGACTTAATGCACACAAGGGTGGAGACTGCAAGGACGTGTCTAAAAGCCCATTGGCAAAGCAGGTGAGCCTGGGCTGGGAGAGGAAGCCCCTGAAGGGACATGCTTGCCGCCATTTGAGTCACCTTGGAGAAAGCTGTCTTATCCCAGAATCCATCAGTCCACAGGCTGCGATTTAGAGCACCTGGGAAGGACATAACCTTTCTCTTTTGGGTCTGAAAAATACAAGCCTGGAAAAGTACAAAATAAGTGTTATGGAGATGGTAAAACTAAATCAGTAACTGTGGTTTCTACCAATAGGTTTAAGTATAGTAACAGTGATTTTTCCGCCAAGGTGTTTGAAACCAAAACACCAAACCAGCATGTAAAACCAAACCAGGTGTCTTTGAGATGATTCCAACTCCTGGCAACGCCGCGTGTTTCAGAGTAGGACTGTGCTCTGCAAGGACTCCAAGGCTGCGACATTTCAGGAGCGGGTAGCCGGGACATTCTTCTGAGGTGCCTCTGGGTGAATTAGAACCACCAACCTGTCAATTAGTAATTGAGCACTTGACCATGTGTGCCACCCAACTCAAAGTTACACTGAAATAGGACAATTTGACTAAGGGTGTGAGTTTTTAAGGACATTGGATTTGTAAGGTTCCAATTTTGACACAATGATTAAAGCATCTGGCTGCTAACCAAAAGGCTCGAGGTTCAAACCCACCAGCTGCTTCATGGCAGAACGATGAGACAGTTGGCGTCTGTCAAGATTCTGGAAACCCTATGGGTTTCTGTGAGTTAGAACTGACCCAACAGCTGTAATCTGGTTGGGGCTTTGCTTCTGTAAAGACTTACAGCTTTGGAACCCAGATGGGGCAGTTCAGCTCTGTCCTAAAGGGTCACTATGAGTCAGAATTGACTCGATGGCAGGGGGTTCAGGTTCATTTTTTTATTATTCAACTGCAATCAGTGTTTAAATAGTTTAGAAAATAAGTTAATGGATTTCTAAATGTAATAAAGTGGTTTTAAACCAACTACAAGCTGCAGTAACTTGCCTGTGAAATAGAAGAGTGCAGGGTGACCATGGTGCCCGGTAACAAGAGGAAGAAACAGCAGAACTACCCAACACATGGAGACATGCTAACGTTAATTGTTTTAGTTGTCTCATAAAGACCAACAGAAAGAAAGGCGTCTGAAGGCAGGATGCAGGAGGGTGGCTCCCAGTGAACCAAGCTTCCACTGAGTCACGTTGTTGATGGGTGCTCGTGAGTCTGTTGCAACTCACAGTGACCCCATGGTGCAGAGCAGACCTGCCCCTTAGGGTTCCCTAGGCTGTAATGTTTACAGGAGCAGACTGCCAGGTCTCTCTCCTG
>NW_006921656.1:7516510-7517573 GCF_000298275.1 Orycteropus afer afer | reverse complement strand
GCTGTCTTTCAACCAGCCAAGCCCACTGCTGCCAAGTCGATTGTGACTCCTGGCGACCCCACAGGACAGAGCAGAACTGCCTCCCAGGATTTCCGAGGCAACCTTGGAATGTAAATCTTTATGAAGCTGACTGCCACAGCTTTCTTTCACAGAGCAGCTGGTGGGTTCCAACGGCCAGCCTTTTGGTTTGCAGCTGAATGCTTTAACCACTGTGCCACCCAGGGCTGCTGTCTTTGAAACAAAGACCGGTTACTGAAGCAGAAAGCTGGCTGAGGCCTTTCAGGGTGGTGGGAATTTAGGTCAGAGAGGACAGGCAAGGAGGCCCTCCTGTCGGCAGGAGCAGAGGCAGTGCGGCTGAGGACACCGCAGGGGACACTGGCCTCCAGGCGCCACACAGACACACCGAGGCTGACGGTGAGCACAGATGTTCCAGGAGAGTCTCCATTTCTGCGAGGTCGACCCACCAACCTTCCTTCGCAGGAGCCTTCTGGTTAGCAGTGCAATGCCTTCAGCGGAGCCGGGGCGCCTCGGGCAGCCTGGCGCCGGGTGTTTGGCCGGAAGCGCGGTGCAGAGCGAGGGGAAAGGACGTCTATCAAGTTCTGCCCCGTGCCTCCTGGCCCAGATCTGTGCTGCGTAGCACCCTGTCTCCCTCTGCCGGCCTTTGCTCAGCCTCAGGGCATTCCACGTGTCCCAGGTCGCCCCTGAGTGGCCGGTGGGCGTCCTGCCGAGCCCCTCGGCCGGATTTGGAAGGGCCAGCTGCTTTCCTTCCGGCAGTGCGCTCCAGTTCCGGGGCCAGCTGCCGGTGCTGGCGTGAGCGGAAGGAGACGTTCTGCTTTAATACAATTCTCTTGGGAACCTTTCCGGCCTCGAGCCAAGGAGCTCAGCCCCAGTAGAGGAAGTGGGTGTTCTACCCCAGCGGGCTGTTCATAACACTCATATCTGCTGCTCCTCAAGCTAGACAAGTTACAGTCCACCCCACAACTCACCATTGCTCAAAGATGCCAGGCCATTTTACAACTCTGAGCCTTTGCATGTGGCTAGAAGAGTCTTCCCACACCTCTCC
>NW_006921656.1:7514495-7516055 GCF_000298275.1 Orycteropus afer afer | reverse complement strand
TAAGAGGTAGAATAAAATGTATGACTTTTTTTATCATCAATTTCAAAATTATGGGAACACCCTCTATGTGGATGTCATGTCTAAGAGTTTGAAACAACCCTTACATAGTCTCCTTAGAAGGGTTGTTCTGTAAGAGGAGAAAGCACAGCTGTTGAATTAATATTCTCCCTCAGCTGACACATTTAGACAGAGTGATGATGACCTATAATTTATTAGTTCAAACACTAATGGGCTGATAAACTGACCTCACACAGACTTTCTATCACAGCTAATTCAGGACACGGGCTTAACCAGACTGTAGGGCGTATGAAAAACAAGAAAAAGAAAAGGAAATGTGGTTCAAAGCTTGTTGGCATGAAAATGAAATGTGCATTGAATAGTTAGGGTGAAGGATTTACACGGATCAGCTCACAAGCTGGTGAGGCCACAGCTTAGTTTCATCAGATGAAATGGTCAAGATGGTCACTTCATTTAACCAGATGCGCGTTGACGGCACCCTGGGAGACAGAGGTGCCGATGGAGGGTCTGACTGTGCTGCTTCAGTCAGCCTTTGCTCCATGCAAATGGCTCCATTCAATGGCTTTAAAACACCACCATCATTACTGTTGCTCCCATGCCTGGGAGCCAGCTGGGTGCCTGCTGATCTAGGCTGGGCTGGTCCCATCACAGCTGGGCTTGCTCATGCAAGTAAAGGTTGGATGGGGTGTGCACTCTAGCGTGGGCTGGGCTGGGGCACCTGCACTGGAGCAGCCCTGCTTCATGTGGCTTTCATCTTCCTTCTGGGACAGCAAGTTAGCCTAGGCATGTCCTTCTCTTGGTGCCGGAAGAAGCACAAAAGGGCGAGTAGAAATATCAAGTGTTTATGTCATGTCTCTCCTAACATTCCGTTGGCCAAAGCAAATCACACGGCCCAACTCAGAATCAAGAGGCAGAGAAAGATAACCTATTTCTTGATGGGAGATGATAAAAACTCACGTGGCAGAGGGCATATACCCACTCCTCACTTATCAACACGGTTAGGTTCCAAAGATCAGATTGTTACACGAAAATCAGCGTTATGCAAAAATGGAGGATGACGATATCATTACCTAACTGCCAGATTCCATCATTGCATAACTGCCAAACCACTGAGAATCATGGTCCAGCCAGGTTGACACATAGCCTTGACCATCTCTGGCCTTGCACCTTGGTGTTTGGTACTGCTACATACATATCGTTCATGCACAAAACAGTCAGATTTTTTACTGTGGTCATCAGTGCAGAATGCTGGATAAGGAGAGAGTTGATAAGTGAGGAGTAGGTGTACCTACAGGGTAGAGAGAAGAATCGGGCCACTAATGCAGTCTCCTTCACACACCAGCACATGCTCACAGGAAAGCACTTGTAGGGGGTGCCCCAAGACATGCTTTCTAAGCAGCTGCCCCATTATGTGCTTGGCTGAATAAACAAGAAGGAAGACAGGTCAGAAGTCTTGGAAGTTCCTTGTCATTCTTTGACATCTGTTTTCTCCCTCTATGTGTGTCTGTGTCTTTTTGTAACACACCACTCCAAGGTGATCAG
>NW_006921656.1:7490528-7513807 GCF_000298275.1 Orycteropus afer afer | reverse complement strand
AGGAGTGGCTGGTGGGTTTGAACCGCCAGCCTTCTGGTTAGTAGTCAAGTGCCTTAGGCACTAAGCTACCAGAGCTCCTCTTGTTGGCATCAAGTTGATTCCAACTCATAGTGACCTCACAGAGTTTTCAAGTCTGTAATTTTCAGAAGCAGATCACCAGGCCTGTCTTCTGAGGAAACTTTGAGTGTGCTTGAACCACCAACCTTGTGGCCAGTGTTGAAGTGCTTAACGATTTGCACCAGCCAGGGACAACTCCTCCAAAGCTCTTATTGTGTGTCATCAAGTAGATTCAACTGATGGCAACTTTATGTGACAGGGTAGAACTGTTCCATAGGGTTTTCCAGGCTATAATCTTTACAAAGCAGATTGCCAGGCCTTTCTTCCAAGGAGCTGCTGGTGGGTTCAAATCACCAATCTTTATGTTAGCAGCTGAGCATTTAACCACTGTCCCACCAAGACTCCTTCCTCTGAAGCAAAACCCACTGCCATTGAGTACATTCCACCTCATAGTGACCCTATAGGACAGAATAGAACTGTCCCATTGAGTTTCCAAGGAGCTCTGGTAGTGTAATGCCTAAGACACTTGACTGCTAACCAGACGGTTCAAACCCACCAGCCACTCCTTGGAAGGAAGATTGACAATCTACTTCCATAGTGATACCACCTCAGAAACCCAAGGAGGGGTCGCTATGAGTTGGATCTGACTCAACACATAACAACAACAACTCCACCCTTAAAAGCTGGTGTCCTGGACAAGTTCTAAAACTCGTCTCAGTTTCCCCATTAGTAAAACAAGGAGGCTAACACCTACTCCATAAGCTTGTTGCAAGGTGTAAATGAATTAATCCATGAGAGGTGGTATTTTCTCTGAAAATGCTCAAAGCCATGTTTCTACTAGGCTCCGGAATTTGACATCTCACGAGCCTAATTAATATTTTCACTTTCTTCACCCACCTTCATAGTTTGACAGTGCTTGTGTCAGGGGAAGTAGCTGGGCTCTGGCAAAATCCAACTATCCGAGAGGCCTGCATCCGGTTTGCCGGCCTGTCCTGTGAGGACCACTTATACACCACACAGCTGACACTCATTGCAGGGAGATAAAGGGGGAGAAGTCTGGCAAGGAAATGGGCAGCTGCAAAAGAAGTAAGCCCTGAAAACTTTGCAGGGGAAGCCTGCACTGCCCCTGTGCAGAGAGAGGAAAGCCCCAGCCAGACTCCCCATGAGCAAGCAGGGACACAGCAAGCACCCACTGTCCCTCCCCAAGGCCCCCAACCCTGCAGCCTCAGTTGACGTCCACCAGGGTCGATGTGTGCTGTGACTCCTGCCTTTTTAGAAGGCATGCAGCACAGTTCCAACCCCCCCCCCCCATGGCGGATCCAGGATCCCTCCGGCACGCGATCCTCCCCTCAGCGCCTTCCTGTCAGAGTGCACTGGTAGCAGGGAGGGACAGCACCTGATCATTCTTAGCTCCTGCTGCAGCACCTGGGCATCTGGCACGCGGGAAACGTTTGTTGCAGGAAGGAGAAAATGGAGGAGTAAGTATCTCCACTCCCCAGTGACAGCACGTGCCTGGGAGAGGGTCTGCAAGAACACCATTTAGGGCCATATGTGGCAGTCTCTGCAAGGGTTCCCATGATAGCATCTAGCAGAGAGTACTGGAGTTAGAAGGACTCTGTTGTTGTTGTTAGGCACTGTCAAGTCACTTGCCACTCATAGCAATTCCATGTACAACAGAAGGAGCCATTGCCTGGGCCTGCACGTTCCTCACGACGGGAGGTATGTTCGAACCCACTGATGCAGTCAAACCATTGACGTGTCAAACCATGGCGTTGAGGATCTCCCTCTTTTCCACTGGCCTTTACTTTATCAAGCTTAGTCCTTCTCCAGGGACTGGTCCCTTGACAATACGTCCACAGGATAGAGACAAAGTGTCGCCATCTTGCTTGTAAGGAACATTCTAGCTGTACTTCTGGCACCTACACATATAGTCAATATTCTTCACCAACTCCACAACCGCAAGGCATCAATCCTGTTCCAGTCATCTTTATTTATTGTCCAGCTGCACATGCATATGAGGCATTTGCAAATACCATGGCTTGGGTCAGTCAGGTACACCTTAATCCTAAAACTACTTCAAAGATCTTTGACTCAAAACCTCTTGTTTTAAAAGATGGGGAAACTGAAGCCCTGAGAAAGCAAACATGCCCATCAGGTGACCAGACCACGAGGGCACCTAAATCCCTTCCTCTGAAGCAGCTTTAAGGAAGTTGGAATGTTCCGTTTTATTTTTCTGGAGAAGAGAGAAGTGGGGATATGTGCATGGATTTTTAAGTATCTGGAGGGCTACTAACCTGTGGTAGTTAACGTTATGTGTCAGTTTGGCTGGGCCTGGTTTTGAGTGGCTGGGCACCTGGATATAGTTATTCCCCATGATGAGACTGTTAATCAGCTCCGTGGTGGAGTCTGCCATGAGCAGCTGAATAGCTGCCTTAGGGATGTAGTCTGCTTCCAGTATATAAGGAGAAACTTTGGGAATGGACTGAAGCTTTCTGGCATGCTCAGACCCTGCATATAGCTTAGTTTTCATTTAGTACCCTCCCATGTTTCCTGGTATCTTGGGACTGTCTCTGGACTTGAACTAGTGACCGGCTGTGTTGTTTGGTAATATTGGGACTGTGCCATTTTTATTTGTCAACCTTGGGCTTCTTAGCCTCAGTAGCCAGCAGCTGCCTGAGTAAAGAGATGCCTCTAGCTCCAGTGGGCCAGGAGCAAGAGGCAGAGCTGAAGCCCAAGATCCAGCAGCTGTCACCCAAGCTCTAGAGCCTGGCACTTTGAACTTTGACTTCTAGCCCCCTAAACTGTAAAAGAATAAACTCCTGTTTGTTAAGACCACCCATTTGTTCTATCTTTTGCTAGAGTGGCACTAGCTAATCAAAACAGTGAGTATATGAAGAAAGACTTCCTAAGAAACTAGAACCTTCCAAAAAGGAAACAGCTGCCCCCAGAAACAGGGAGTAAGTGCTTGATCCCAGGAAGTGGCCAAGTACACCCTGGCCAATAACAGGGAAGAGAAGATCAGGATGGAGGCAGAGAAAATTGCTAGAATGAGAAAGACTGAAAATACCAAGGGGAGTGAGGATACGGAGCCACCAGAACTCCCAGGCACTGCTTGTGGAAGAGGTAATGGAACGACCCCTTAGAAAAAGTGTTTGGCAGTTTTTAATCAGGTTAAACTTACATATACCTGATGATCTAATAATTCACTCCGAGAAATACACTCAATAGAAGTGGATCTGTATCTTTTACCCAAAGACACATATGAGAATTGTTGTTGTTGTTAACTGACATCGAGTCATGTCCGACTCATAGCGACCCTATGCACCACAGAACGAAACACTGCCCAGTCCCAAGCCAGCTCCATGATCCTTGCTATACTTGAGCCCGTCGTTGCAGCCACTGTATCAATCCATCTTGTTGAGGGTCTTCCCCTTTTTCGCTGATCCTCCACCTTACCAAGCATGACATCCTTCTCCAGGGAATGGTCCCTTCTGACAACATGACCAAAGTAGGTGAGATGAAGTCTGGCCATTCTTGCTTCCAAGGAGCATTTCAGCTGCACTTCCTCCAGGACAGATTTGTTAATTCTTCTGGCCATCCATGGTACTTTCAGAATTCTCCACAAAGACCACAACTCAAAAGCATCAACTTTTCTTCAGTCTTCCTTATTCATTGTCCAGCTCTCACATGCATACGAGATGATTGAAAATATCATGGCTTGGGTCAGGCACACCTTAGCCTTAACTCCAAACACACCTGACCAACCCTACAGGTGAGGCACAGGTACCAAATAAAAACTGCTTAGCCCTCAAGGAGACATCCTTGCTTCTCAGCACTTGAAAGAGGTTCCTTGCAGCCAAACTGCCCAGAGCTATACATCGTCTAATGTCCTGACTGCTGCTTCTATTGGCATCAATTGTAGAACCAAGCAACGTGAAGTCTTTGACAACTTCAAACTTTTCTCCATTTATCATGATGCTGCTTATAGGTCCAGCTGTGAGGATTTTTGTTTTCTTTATATTGAGATGTAATCCACACTGTATTCTTCAATCTTCATCAGTAAGTACTTCAAGTCATCCTCACTTTCAGCAAGTAAAGCAAAGTTATCAGTGTATCACAGGTTGTTAATGATTCTTCCTCCAATCTTTTTTTTTTTTTTTTAATTGAAGTTTGTCAAGGATTTTATTTTACGTGGATCCATAGCCATTGCCCATGGAAGCAGCAGTCAAGAAATCAAACAATGTATTCCATTGGACAAATCTGCTTTAAAAAACCTCTTTAAAATGTTAAAGAAGATGTCACTTTGAAAATTAAGGTGCACCTAACCAAAGCCATGGCAATTTTAATCACCTTATTGGCATGTGAAAGCTGAACAATGAATAAAGAAGAACAAAGAGAAATGAATGAATTTGAATTTTGCTGTTGGCGAAGAATATTGAATACACCGTGGACTTCCAGAAGAATGAAGAAATCTGCCTTGGAAGAAATAGAGCCAGAATGCTCATTGGAGGCAAGGATGGCAAGACTTCCTCCTTTATACTTTGGCCATGGTATCAGGTAGGACCCAACCCTGGAAAGGGACCTCGTGCTTGGTAAAGTAAAAAAAAAAAAAACCTCACTGTTATCGAGTTGATTCTGACTCATAGCGACTCCCTTTGGGTTTCTGAGGTGGTAAATCTTTTTTTCTTTTTATTTATTTATTTATTTTATTTTAAGAGTTTGTTTTACATTCAACATTACATGTACATTTAGTTTCACTCCCCATTTCCTATGCCCAATCCTAACCCTCCTTCCCTGCCTTCCCCGTAACCCTCCCTCTGTGCCCCTCATAGTTATGCATTCCTGTCTGTCCTGTTACTCCATGAGAATGGTGCCCTTCTGCTGCCCGTGGTCTATTCCTCCAAGGGATGTATTTCCAGAGCATGTGGGTGCGTTCCCCTGGGTTGACTGGTCTGCACGTACATCTTGTCACTGGCCTATGAAAGCAGCCAATGACCATACAGAAACAAACAGGCAGAGCCATGTTTGAAAAACAGACCTTCATGAAAACAGATGGAAAGCCAAACTTAGCCCTCAGGACATAATGTCATTTGCCAATCCCTGCTATACACCAAGGAGAATGAACACTGTAGAACTGCATGCAACAGCATGGATGCATCTCATGACCATGATGCTGAAAGCTTGAAAGAACCCAAACCCCAGAGTAGGTATGGCATGATTCCAGTTATGTAAAGTGGAAAAACAGGCAGAGCTACCTTCTAGGGTGTGGAGTCAGGGTACTTGGTTACCCCTTTGCATGGGCCAGGGTGACTGGAAGGGAACATGAGGGGCTGCTGGCATGCTGCGTTTTATCTGGGTCCTGAGGACACAGCATGTATAGTTTTTAAAACTCAATGTGCACAGTTATGACATGTGAAATTTTTGAGTGTATTTAAAAAGCTTTTTGATAAGAAGTTTAAAAATAAGTCAGGGGCAAGGAGCTGTTGGCGTCTCAGTGAGCCTTTGAATCTGTGATTCCATGACTGGTTCCAGGCTACGTGGCTAGATACTAGCAAACCTGGGACTAGAACCCAGGTTTCCAGCTCCCAGAAAGGAGAGGGGATTCTTGATGAGTGTTTGCTGCGTGCAAGACACAGGGAACGGGTGATGCCCATATGATGCTCAGAGAAGGAATCGGGGTGCTCATTTTTGCAGACGGGAAAACTGGGGCTCCGAGAGGGTCCAGACGTCCCCAGGAGTAGACAGCCTGTCGGAGGCAGCAGAAATGGCTTTCAGACCCAGGTCTGTCTGATCCCAACCCCCTGTGAAGCTGCCTCTCAGGGCTTTAGATACAAAGATGGTATTTCTTACGTGAGTATTGCCATGAGTATAAAAATAAACTGTAAATCCCACACGAAAAATATTACCCATTTATTACTGCTGGCAGCCAGGCTGCTAAATCGTATTAGGGGAGAGCTGTGCTGGCTTCGTGTTGGCCGGTACTGCCCACGGGCACACGGAACACAGGCCCTGGCCTCTGCGGGCATTTTCTCTTGGAAGCAGGGAGGGAGAGTGAGAACTAGGCAAGACGCTGGGCTCTGCAGGACCCCAGGGGGACATCAGGAAGGGAGATGCCGTGAGGGTGAAGGGGCTGGTCACAACAACTGGGCAATGCGGACGGGTCTGGAAAACGTGCCCATTCAGAAGCCTTCTGGTGCTCACGTTTGTCTCTACCTTGCCATGGGCTGAAGTGGGTCATCCAAGGAGAGGTGTAGATGACCTGTCCCTTGCACTGGCAAGCACAACCTTGTTCGGAGACAGGGGCTCTCTTTGGAGATGTGGTCAGTTACTAATGTCTTACTGAAGGAGGGTGGGTCCCATTCCCTTCTGAGGGGTGCATCATAAAAGGGCAGATGTGGAGGGAGATGATAGATGTGTGTGAAGATACATCTAAAAGCCAATAAACATCAGGGTAACCAGAGCTGGAAGAGATGAGGACACATGAGCATGGCCCTGCCAGCACCCTGGATCCAGATACCTCATTTGCAGAACCTTGAGATGGTAAGTTTCTGGTCTTAAAAACACCACCCTTGTGGCATTTTATTATGCCAGCTCCAGGACACTAAAGCAGAGTTTGACATGATTCTCTCCCTCACCCTTACCCCACCCCCAATAAAACCCAAACCCATCGAGTAGAATCCGACTTATAGCACCACTTTAGGACAGAGTAGAACTGCCCTATAGGGTTTCCAAGGCTGTAAATCTCGGAGACAGATTGTGAGGCTGGCGCAGGACCGGGCAGGGTTTTGTTCTGTTGTACATGGGGTCGCTATGAGCCGACTCAACAGCACCTGTCGTTGTTGTTGGTGTGTGCCGTGGAGTCGGACCTAACAACAACAAATCCTCACGGAAGCAGACTGCCTCATCTTTCTCCTGTGGAGGAGCTAGTGGGTTCAAACCCCTGGCCTTTTTGTTAGCACCCAAATGCTTTAACCACTACACCACCAGAGCTCCTTTCCCACCGTCACAATATGGTTATCAAACGAAGAGCAAGCCACCTCCTGATCCAACTCAGAGAATAGCAGAGGGCAAAGGTAGGCTGAACATGGACCACAGTCAGCCCTTCTGTGTTTTGTGACTATTTCAATCAGTTCTGAAGAGTTAAAAATTAGGAAAGTTCATGGAAATACCAAGATTTCTGGTTTCACTGGAAAATTCCAATCTGTGTTCCAAATCTGCCAGAATTCAGTGGCAAACACTGAGCATGAGGACACACAGCTTCCTCTCTGGGGCTCTCTCTGATCAACACCCTAACTTTGCCACAACCAAAGTGAGCAAGGTCACCCTTGTCCATTACCTGTACCTTTGTGGTCATTGGAATTTGGGATCCTGAGGGGAAACCGCAGAATGTCCATGTTGGGATGGACTTAGGTGCAATTTAGTGCAATGGTTTTCAAAGAAGATTCCTCAGAGACCTTTCTGTCTCCAGGGCTGAAGGGTCTGGGAGGAGATGGGGCTCTGGGGGCCTCGCTCCTTATCCACCTTGATTTGCTAGACCTAGTGGATTTATTGCATAAGATTCATTTCAATGAAGTGGTCTATGGAGAAAAAAATATGTGCAAACCACTGGACTAGTCCAAAGCCTGCCTTTAATACATGGGGAAACTGAGGCTCAGAAGGGCAAGGACTACCTGAAGGCTGCTGCTCAGAGGAGAGGGTGGACCTATAGGTCTTGATCGCCTCTCTGCACTCTCAGAGGAGAGGGCGGACCTACACGTCTCCATCGCCTCACTGCACTCTGCTTGCTATTGTTGTCTGTCATCAAGTCAATTCCAGTTCACAGCGACCCCATGTGACAGAGTAGAACTGCCCTAGGGCTGAGGCTGCCATCTTGATGGGAACTGATCATTACGTCTTTCCTCCTGTGGAGCAGTTAGTGGGTTGGAACCACTGACTTTTTGGTTAGCCGCCAAGTGGTCAATCACTGCGCCACCAGGGCTCCTTTTCCTCTACTAGAACCCTGCAGTTGTCCGTGTTTCTTGTCACTGGCAGGTCACCATGGTGTCACTCATTTCTGACGTGATTTCCACAAGCTCCCTCTGTTTGAGGCATGTCTCCCGCTCACAGACCATCTCCCCACCCCCCGCCACCTGTCCAGGCCTGCCTAGTCTACTGGACCAGCTTTGGCCTGTCCTCACCCACTCCTTGCAGCCCTCTCATTTCAGGGTTCAGACCAAGAAGTTTAATTAAAAGAAAAAAAAAAAAGGCATATGAACATCAAGTCTGGTGGGATGCTTTTGGAAAATGAGCCTCCTGCCCACAGGCCTGTAGCTTTTGACATGCTCACCCGTTATAGAGTGGGAGGGAGGCCGTGGAGCCCCTCAGGCACACCCTCACACACACACACACCCACACACACGCTTTAGGAGGCCATTGTGGGACTCTCCCATGAAGCCGCATTCACGGTTCAGCCTCCAGGCTTAGAGCCCACAGCCCTGCAGGAGCACTGTCTGTGCTGAGCTTTGAGCTGATTCCTCTAGCCAGGATGCGGCCTCCACTCCCAGGCTCCTCCGCCCACCCAGGCCCCTCCCTCTGCCAGGTCCCTCCCCCACCCCAGGTTCTCACCCATTCCAGCCCCTCCCTTCATACCCCAGGGCCCTCCCTTCACACTCCAGGCCCTTCCTTTCACCCTAGGCTGCTAGTGCACTTCAGGCTTCTTCCATGCCCTTGGGACCAGTCTATGTTTTAGGGTTTTTTTTTCACTGCAATGAATATATATATATGTATATATACATACAAACCTTTAGCCACTTCAACATTATTTACACGCACAAGTCAGTGACATTAATTACGTTCATCATGTTGTACAACCATCCCCATTATCCATTTCCAAAATTTTCCACCACGTTTAACAGAAGCTCAGTGTCCCTAAGCAATGACAAGTCGTTATTTTTAGGAAAGTTTTCATGAGGCTTGGCCGCCTGCCCAGAGTGTCTGCGTCCTGTATGATGTCAGTAGGTTGGCCGTGTATCACACGCACCCATAAACGTTTCTAATTTTCTTGTGTGCGTGGAGTTGTCCTTGTCCTCGGGAGGCTCATCATCCTGGCAGCGATGACTGTGCCAGTGAGCACTGCAGGACAGTGTAGCAGCACAGTAAGGGGGTGGGCCTGGTGCCAGGAGACCACAGAGGAGGGACTGATAAGCCCACCCCAGCACCTCAGGAAACCTGAAACCTCACCTGAGTCTTGAAGAGCAAGTAGGTACCTGACAGGAGGGGCGGGGCATCACCAGGAAAGGGCACAGCAAGGGCAAGGGCGTGAAAGGACATCAGGGCACAGGGAATGGCTGCGGCTCAGGGTGCTGGCATGCAGCTTCTGGCAGTGAGACAGCAAGATCTTTTCTAACTGGGAAAGAGTGAGGGCAAGCAGCCGGCTCAGCCTGCGGGCATTAGAGATGCCCAGGCAGGAAGTGGCTACCTAATCCTCTTATCAGATCAGTGGACCCAGGCCCAGCCTCGGCTTCTCCCTGCTCCGTCCTGCTTGAGTTTCTCAACAGTGCAGCATCCAGGGTGGGTGACCCACACCTGCCATTTGTCTCTTGCTTAGTTTGTGACAGAAGTGAGGTCACATAAGCATGAATGTTTGCTTCTCGCTGTTCCTACTCCACGGTTTGTTACAGGGCTGCCCAGGTTATGTTTCTTCGCATACCAACTTCATCTGCGTTGAGCCTTTATGCCCTTAGAATGTCAGAGCTGGAGAAATTTCAGAGCTGGGTTCTTCCCTGGGCCCATAGCTTGGTGTGTGCATGTGCACACGAGCATACAGAAATTATAAATGAACTTTTGTTAGTGTGGGCATTTTTCCTGGGACGAGGCTGCCACATTTCCACCAGAGCCTCCATGTCTCAGCTCCTATCTGAGTGCGCAGCCACGAGATCACTCGGTTTTCAATGCTGCTTGATTTGTTGTTGTTGTTAGGTGCCATCGAGTCAGTTCTGACTCACAGTGGCCCCATGTAAAACAGAACAAACCCCTGCCCAGTCCTGTGCCCTCCACACATTTGTTGCTGTGTTTGAGCCCACTGTCACAGCCGCTGTCGACCCATCTTGTTGAAGGTCTTGTCACTGACCCTCTACTTTACCAAGCATGATGGCCTTCTTCAGGGACTGGTCCCTCCTGATAACATGACCAAAGTGAGTGAGATGAAGTCTAGCCACCCTTGCTTCTAGGAAACAAAGTTCTGGCTGTACTTCCTCCAAGATAGATTTGTTCTTCTGGAAGTCCATGGTACAGTCAATGGGATATTACTTTACAGCCCAGGAATTATTCCAGCAAAGAATTGTTTCCCTCAAAGTAGGGACCGACAGCCATTCTGGGCTCTGCATTCTGCTCTTATCTAGGTCTCTGAGCTGTTACTGAGAATTTTCTGGGTCCCCCAGACTCCTTTATGTTCGTTTGCAGACTGACCACTGAAAATCACCTTGTCATCATCTCTGCTTCTCTAGTCTAGTGTTGTTTGTACCTCAATTTCTTATCAATGTGTCTAGAGAACAAAATCACTTTGTGAACATCAGTAAGGAAGCAGACATGGTGGAGCTCAAACCTCCTGTCAACGGCTCCACACAGCCTCCTTCCACGTGGGTGCTGTCGTGGGCTGTCTTCCCTGGGAATGCTCCTGTTGCCTCAACTCACAAGCTGGCTGGCCCTGGGAGGGCCCTCATCTCCTGAGTGTCTTTTTTTTTCCTAGAAATGAGATGGATATGGCTATCTTGGGAGGAGTTCGGGAAGATCAGCTTTTTATTGGGTCATTAATCCATCCATATGTGCAAAATATTTGAGCCTGACTGTGTGTGAGAGATGAAGTAGGAGCAAAAGCAGACCCGCTCCCTCTCCTTGTGGGATTGACAATCCAGGTGGGGGAGGAGATCAGTGACTTTCCTTAGGTTGACTGTGTACCATATGTGTCCATAAGCGTTTATAAAATAATTGCTGTGTGCTAGACACAGTGTCTATGAAACTGGAATAAATGCCAAGAAAGAAGTCACAGCTCCATGTGAGTGGGAAAAACATCACTCGGGTTAGAGGTGGTGGGTGCAGGTCAGGTGTGTTTGCATTCAGGGTGTCACTCAGTTCAGATGCAACTGCTTCCCACTCCTTAGCAAGGATCTGAGCACTAGCACACAGAAGGGAGGAGGAGGCAGCCAGGTTGAAGCAGGCAACTGCATTCCAGGCAGGGAGGTGAGCATGCCCAAAGGCCTGGTGGGAGAGCAGGACCTGGCTGAGGGAGCCACAGGAAACCCCATGTGGCAGGGAGCAGAGAGTGGTGGGAGAGGGCTGTGAGAAGCTAGGGTCACACTGAGAAGCAGGCCTCAGGCGTCCTACCAGGAATACTGCCGAGGGGACAAGCTCATCTGAGGCTGCAGTGAGTCGCCCAGCATCAGCAATGCCGTCAGGACATTCGGAGTCAGGGGGACTCCTGGTGACCAGTGGTCTCACCCTGCAGGTGCCGGGGGGTATGTGTGGACTGCACCCCTGCCACCATCAGAAGCAGTGACACCAACACGACCCTAGAGTCTGTGGTGGAGGCAGGTGGACCAGTTCTGCAGGAGGAGGGCCTGCCGAGACAATGGCATCACTAGGGTTGTTGTTACCTGTCACCCAATGTGGTAACATCACCATCACCCCCCCACACCAGCCCTCCCCCTTCATCACCTCCCCCATCACCAGCCACTCAGGGTGTAGGTGGGTGCAAGCATCTCTGCCCTGGGCAGTGAGAGAAAGAGGACGTGGGGAGCTGGGGGGTGAGGCTGGCAGGGGCAGGCCGTTTCACACTTGGCCTTGGAGGGGCCTTGGAAGAGCCCATGTGTGTATGTGTGGTATGTGGTGCATATGTACATGTGGTATTTGGTGTGTATCTTTGTGTGTGTGATATGGTATGTAGTGTGGGTGTATGTGCTTTGTTGTGTATGTGTGTGTGGTGTGTGTGGTATGTGTTGTGCATGTGTATGTGGTATTTGGTGTGTGTGTGGTATGTGGTATTTGATGTGTGTGTGTGGTATGTGGTACGTGTGTGTGATATGGTATGCAGTGTGGGTGGTGTGTGTGGGATGTGGTGTGGTTTATGGGATGTGTGTGTGCTGGTGCTCAAATCCTCGCTGAGGAGTGGGAAGCAGCGGCATCTGAACCGAGGGGCATCCTGAATGCAAACACAGCTGACCAATCCTCCGGGTGAGGAACCGAACAAAAACCACACTCACTGCCATGGAGTTGGATCCAACTCATAGCGACCCCTCCTTGGGTTTCTGAGACGGTATCACTATGGAAGTAGATTGCTCATCCTTCCTTCCAAGGAGTGGCTGGTGGGTTTGAACTGCTAGCCTTCTGGTTAGCGGTCAAATACCTTAGGCACTACACCACCAGAGCTCCTATAAGGAGCTGGAATTAGCATCAGTGTTAAGAGAAGAAAAACTAGCACTACTCAAAAGTGTAAGAAGCCCTGGTGGCACAACAGTTAAGCACTCAGCTTTTAAAGGTTGGCAGTTCAAACCCACCCATCAACCCATCATCTCTGTGGTAAAGACCTGGGGATCTGCTTCCCTAAAGATTACAACCTGAAAAACCCTATGGCACAGTTCTAATCTGTCACACAGGACTACTGTAAACTGAAATCATCCTGATGGCATTTAACAACGATAGAACTCAAAGTGTGGTCTTTGAGCTGTGCAGGTCCATGGACCATTTGTTCCTAGTCCAATGACAGAAAACAAGGAAACAAGGGTAACCATCAGTCTACAGCAGATTCAAAAGCAAGTAAAAGAAAACACACAAAACTTTATTATAGACATTTTGAGAAATACTATTTTAGAACACCTAAACTCACTGCCATTGAATCGGATCCGACTCATAGTGACTCCTCCTTGGGCTTCCGAGGCGATATGACTATGGAAGTAGATTGCCCAACCTTCCTTCCGAGGAGTGGCTGGTGGGTTTGAACCACCAGCCTTCTGGTTAGCAGTCAAGTGCCTTAGGCACTACGCCACCAGAGCGCCCCATAAGTCTTTACGGAAGTAGATTGTCTCACCTTTCTTCCGCAGAGCGGCTGGTCTATTCATAAGGTTTTCACTGGCCAATTTTTCTTTTTTCCAGAAATAGATTGCCATGTCCTTTGAATTGTGGTGTTGGCAAAGAATATTGAATATACCAGGGATTGCCAGAAAAACAAACCAACCTATCTTGGAAGTACAGCCAGAAAGCTCCTTAGAAGCTAGGATGGACAGACTTCATCTCACATACTTTGGTCATGTTGTCAGGAGGGACTCCTGGAGAAGGACATCAAGCTTGGTAAAGCAGAGGGTCAGTGACAGAGAATAAGACCTTCAATGAGATGGGCTGGCACAGTGGCTGCAACAGTGGGCTCGCATAGCAATGGCTGAGAGGGTGGTGTGGGGCTGGGCAGGGGTTTTCTGTTGCACACACGGTCACTATGGGGCAGAACTGACTCAACGGCACCTAACAACAAGTTTCCTTCTTAACTACACTTTTCTGTTTGTTGTGTCCATCAGCTGAATAAGTAGAGCTTTGTCCCAATAGGTCAACTAAGGGGAAGAACGAAGCACAAGAGCCCTCACGTGGAGTGTGGCCTGGGGCCCCTGGAACCATGGGATGCCCTGGCCTCTGGAAGGACCTCGGCCTCTAGCTTTCCAAGGACCCAGCTCACATGCTTGTCCCCACTACCAAGAAGGCTGGGGAGCTGACTTCCTAATGACCCTTGGCACAGCCAACCAGCAAGCTCCACGAAGCCAATTAGCAGATAATGTCTGGACATCCTAGTGATATATAACATCAGATGAAAAAGGTTACAGTTTTTCTTTTTACATCCACAGATCCAACTTATTAACACAGCTCTGAAAAGGTTTCTAAGAATAGACTAGAATGTCATTAAATTTTTTATGCAATCTTTCTCCCCCACCCCAATGCCCAACAACCAACAGAGCCCAGAGCCTTTCACACAGTTCATGCTCAGGAAATTTTTCAAGTGAATAAACAAAAAATAATTATGATTTTTAAATGACCAGCCCAGGGTCTCCCAGACCCCTTTCCATCAGAATTCAAATATTCCCAAGTGTCTTCCTCCACCCCTCCCAAAACAAGACCACCAACCACCTGTCCACCTCCCACTTCCTGTCTCTCCCCTACCCCTCGTGGCCAAGTTCTTGAAAGAATGATGTTAATCTGCACCTTCTCATCTCTTGTTTATCCTCAAATCACATCACTCTGGCTGCTGCCCCTGTATTCCACTGCAGCTGCTCAGGCCAAGGTCTCCAGCACCGTCCTCAGCAGTCACCAACGCCTCCCAGACTCCATATATGACTCGCCTTCACTGCAGTGTCTGCTGCTTCCATGTCCTTAGTCCATAAACGCTCTCATTCCTGGTCATCAAGTCACCCCTCCTCATCTCCTTCCTACCCCGTGGACTGTTCCACCTCAGGCTGCTTTGTCAGTTTTCTCCTGCACATTCCTTAAACACAGGTGCTTGCCAGGACTCAGGCTTGCTCTTCCTGGAAGATGGAGACGTCTACAGTGGATCCAGTTGGCATCTATGTGCTGATGCCCCTGCATGAGTTTCCCGAGGCTGTTCTAACAATCCATCACAAACTGGGTAGCTTAAAAACAACAGCCATTTATTCTCTGTGGTACCGGAGGTTAAAAATCCAAAGCCCAGTGGAGCTGAGCGCCCCGCAGGGAGAATCCCCGTGGGGGAATCTGTTCCCTGCTGCTTGGCTTCTGGCTGCATCTCTCTGCTCCTCGCCACATTGCCTTCTCTTCCGTGGATCTCTTTTTGCCTCTCTTATAAGGATACGTAACGGTATTTGGGGCCAACCTGGAAAAACCAGGGTAAACCCCTCATCGCAACATCCTTAATTACATCTGCAAAGATCACTTTTTCCAAATCAGGTAACATTTACAAGCTCCGGGGAACAGGACCTGATATCTTTGGATGGCCATTATGCAACCTTCTAAAACCCAGTTGCCAGAGTGGATTCCAACTCATGGTGACTGCCTACTCCTCAAATCCATATTCCAGTCCAGATCTCTCTCCTAAGCCTTAGAACGATGCATCCTGCCTGCTTGATTGTTCCACAGTCAGCCAACAGTGAACTCATTCAGAACATGACTTACCATCTGCCCAGTCTTACTTCTCACCCTGTGGTCCCCATGCCTGTCGAATGACATACCATTCTACCAGTTATTCCAAAAAGAAACAAAGATATCATCACCTCATCAACCCTCTAAAGCAATCAGTAAGTTCTCTGGAGTCTTCCTCCTCAACACTACTTCCCCCACCCCACTGCCAAGGTCCCAGCCCCTTCATTTTCCTCTGCAGCCACTGGAAGAGCCTCTTACCTGGTCCCCCTGCTTCCAATCTGCCTGTTTCCAAGCCAGTCTCCTCTCTACAAGCAGGAGAGATTTTCCAAAAAGGGTTTGTCACATTTTATTTGCAAGAACATTTTTGCCAAGATAAACCTTCCTGGAACTGCCTAGGTCAACCAGCTAAGAGTAGGGGTGGGAGCAGTGGCCTGAGGGACTCCTCAGAGGAGTAGTGGAGAAGTGGTGGCTCTCACTCAGGAAGTGAAACTGCAGGAGGTACGGGTGTGGTTGTGTTGTATGGGCACTGCTGCTGTCTCCCACTCAGACCAAAACAACAACTGAATAACCATCACAAAAGTAAAAGCAAGTGGACAAAAAACACACTGTGTAAACAAACAGGAACAATAACCAAAAAAAGAAAAAAAAAAAAAAAAAAAAGTTGCATACCTGGGAAGAGGGCAATAAGAGAAAAAATGTAGAGTAGGAGAATAATGAAGAAAAAAATGTGAAAAATGCAAAAAGAAAAACAAGGAATGGAGTTACCCATGAGAAAGAAAAAAATGGGAACCAGGAACAGGGAAGAGAGAAAAAGGTGAAAACTAGAACCTGGGAAGGTAAAAATTTTTTAAAAAAATAATAAGGACAATAATAATACTAAATTAAAAACTGACAAAAACTAAAAAAAAAAAAAAGCTGGACAGGGCAGGGTAGGGCACCCAGGCTGTCAGAGCACACAGACTGGGATGGAATTCCTGCTGGCCCAGAAGGTGGGTGGAGTGAGGGATGGCCGCACCTCCATTCACCAAGAGGGTGTGTGGTATAAGAGTAACAAGGGGAATATTGACCCTTTCTAGTCGTTGACGTCTGGAATGTCCTTGTGGTTCCCAGCAAGTGGAGCCTGTTCTTAAGTCTGTGGAATCTGGGAGAATACTGTCACTTTAAATATCCAAAATGATCAAACTGCTTGTAAACATTCAAAATGGCTGCACCCTCTGGACAGCCAAAAGTCCACAGCTCAACCCACCTTCTCTTCGCTGCTTCTCCTTTTATTCACCAGCCACCAGTGCAGTCCTTCATGCAGCTCCTGGCTAGCAGTGCCGATTTTTAGGTTAATTCTTAGGTTCTAACACCACTTGGCAAAATCCAAGCTGTCCGTGCCATCAGGATCACTGACAGACTGCAGCTCCGTATGTCTTTTTTGGTGTTTTCATGTGAATTCTTCTACTAGTTGGAGTTTAGTCCACTTCTATATCCTTCCCTTCAAAGCTGAGGGCTCCAGGATTGTCTTCTGTATCTGTGTTAATTGAGTTCTCTTTTCTTTGTTGAAGAGGATCTGTGCAGTCTGTCCGCCTATTCTGCCATCTTACTGGAACTCTCCTTTACTATATTCTTTTGTTTATTGTATTCTTTTGCTTGTTATATGTTACAAATTGGTTATCTCACTCTATGTATTTTAACCCTTTTTATGGTATCTTTTGATGAAACAACCTTTTACATTTTAACATAACCCATTTTTGCATTTTTCCCTTATGTTTAGTATTCTTCCTATCCTATTCAAGTTATATACTCCAAAGTAATTGCGTGAATGGTTTCTTTTAGAAGGATCAGCACAAATGTGGTTTCTAGGAGGCAGAGGTTAAAGATGTCCCAAACATCCAACTTGTCCAAACTGCTGTACTATACTCCCTCATCTCTAACATCAACTACTCCTCTTCCCCTCAGTACTTTTCCTCCAGTTTTTTGGTACCATAATTCACTGCAACATTTTACAGAACTCATGAACCATCAAGGAAATGGCTCACACAGTTGTGGAGGCTGGCAAGCCTCAAATCCATGGCTTAGGTGTCAGGCTGAAGGCTTCTCCTGACTCATGTAGTTGCAAGGGTTGATGAACCCAAACCAGCAGATCAGATGACAGGCTGCTGGCTCACAAGGCTGCAGAAGCTGGTAAATCAGGGGTCAGATGATGATGAGCTGGATGCAAGATCCAAAGCAAGAGAGAATTTTGCCAGAGCATTTATATATATTGGATGCAGATTATACCCTCAAAGACTCTCCTACTTGAGCAAGATGGTACTCTAGTAAGGGAGTGATTCAAGATACAGCCAGTCTAATTCTGCCTCATTAACATAATGGACAACTCACTTCCAAATGGGACTATTAATAACCACAGACATAGAGGCACATCACAAAATGAAGGATAATTACATCAGATCACAAAATGTAGGATGACTTCATCATTATATAACTGTCAAATTATATAATTACAAAACTACCAAACCACTGAAAAGCATGGCCCAGTCTACTTGAGATATAACCTTAACCGTCACAGTTTCCATACACCTTATTTGCATTAGCACCAAGCTGTCCAATCCCCTTGGTGGGCCACAAGCATCTTATTTGCATAGTTCCACCCAAGCATTTTGTGGGAGTCACAAAAAGTATGGCTGCTGCTGTTGTTGTTAGTGCCATCAAGTCACCTGAGACAGCGACCCTATGTACAATGGAATGCAACACTGTCTGGTCCTGCACCATCCTCACAGTCCTTTCTATGCTTGAGTCCTTGTTGCAAGCACTGTGTCAAGTCATCTCATCAAGAATCTTCTTCCCCTTTATTCGCTGACCCTCTACTTTGTTGTTGTTATTAGGTGCTGTTAACTCAGCTCAGGCTCATAGCAACCCTATGTGCAACACAACAAAACACTGCCTGGTTCTGTGCCACCTTCACAATCCTTGTTACTTGCTATACTTCACCAAGCATGATATATCCTTCTCTAGGGTATGGTCCCTTCTGACAATATGACCAAAGGAGGTCAGATGAAGTCTGGCCATTCTCACTTCCAAGAAGCATTCCAACTATACTTCTTCCAGGACAGATCTGTTTGTTCTTCTGGCAGTCAAAGACATTTTTAGTCTTCTTCACCAACACCACAAAGGCATCCACTTGGTCCTCCTTATTCATTGCCCAGCTTTCACATGCATATGAGGCAATTGAAAATACCACAGCTTGGGTTAGGCACACCTTAGTCTTCAAAGTTAACATCTTTGCTTCTTAATGCTATAAAGAAGTAACCTGTGTAGTGCCTAAGGCATTTGACTGCTAACCAGTAGGTTGTCGGTTCAAACCCACCAACCACTCCTTGGAAGGAAGGCTGGGCAATCTACTTCTGTAGTCATACCGCCTGGGAAACCCAAGGAGGGGTCGCTATGAGTAGGATGTGATTCAACGGTGGTGAGTTTGGTTTTAGTTTTGCAGCAGATTTGCCCAATGCAATATGACTATAGCTGGAGCTTTATTCAGTAATTCACTGCACCACAGTCATTAAGATATTCTCTTATTGTTTCTTCTAAAAAGTATTTTACTTTTCAGATTAAGTCTTAAGTCTAAATAGGAGTGATTATCTATGCAATGTGAGGAAGGGGTATATTTTCACTCTAGGTATCTAATTTTGCATCATTAGTTTTTGAAAACTCTGTCCTATACCTCCCTCCTCGATGAGTGCTGATTACACAGAATCCAGCCCCTAACCCAAGTCTCAGGTCTGTTTATACCATTTGTGCAATCCTGGACTTCTCTTCCAGAACAAAATTACTCACTCCACAGGGTGTTTGTTGAAATAAAGTAACACAAGTGAAAAATGCTTTGCACAATCCCTGCAGGATCATGGTAAATGTCCCTTCCCTTCTTTTTGTTTCCTCCATAGAAATCTTGACTGGACACACTGTATGAGTGCTGTGTCATCAGAACCCTCAAGGAAAGAACAGAGAAATGATCTGGCCAAAGGGAGGAACAAGTTCTCCTGACATACACACCAGGAAGAAGTATATTGGCATAAAATAATTGTCTTCACACATATTGTAACTAAACTAGCTATGGTTGTAAAATAACTTTTGTAAGAAAAAGTAACATTTATTGGTATATGGCTACTTAAATGAGGATATTATTACTCTTATATCACATAACATTAACAAAGCTGTCAGACTGTGTTCACAAGAGTTCCAGATGGCTGGCTTGCCCCTTGGGAGTTTCTACTCTGAGGAACAAATTAGCAAACCCAGATGATCACTGTCAGACTCATGAAATTAAGCACTGAGGCAGCCCAGGCGGATGGAGGAAGCTAGCATATAGATCTGAACTCCCAGGTTCTGAGTCTTTTCACTGGTCACTAGCACCTTGACCCCAGCGCACTCCATGCATCTCCTCTTTAGCACTTACCTGGTTGTGCTTAATTTTAAAATACTTGTCTTCCTCAATAAACTGAACCAAGAACAGGGTCGTTCCCACCACTAATCTATCCCAGTGCCTAGCTCAGTGCTTGGCTCATGGTGGGCTCAGGAACTATTTGTTGACTATGTTATCAAACTACTGGAATGCCCCAACAAGCTTGTCTCTCTTTTCCTCAGTTTCTTCATCTATAAGATGATGGAGTTATATTGTGCTCCATTCAAAAATCATCTATTTGAGAACAAACAGTCAATATTTGTATTAAAACAAAGGTGAGAATGTAAGGGAGCAGGGTGACTAGATTAATGGAAATGGAACCATCAGACATTCATGCATGGTACCCAATGTCAATGAAAAACTTGTGTAGAAATTGTTGAATGAGAACCTAAACTTCTGTGTAAACCTTCACCAACAACACAATGAAATTTATTGTTTTTTAGAAAAAGAAAAAAGACGATCTCTAATGTCTCCCTTCACTTGGTCATTCTTCATTTCTCATGTTAGCCTTCACCACTCTGGTGAAAACAGTGTGGGGGCAGCATCTGACCTCTTCTAACTTCACAAGGAGAGAGAAGGGTCAAGATCAACACCCCAAGGCTGAAACCCAGGAGGTGGAGGTCAGACACGCCTCTACCCTTCAACTTTTGTACCAATTCTTTTTTAAGTTTTAATTAACAGAATACTTTAGTATAAATTAAAACCAAAATGAAAATATTATGCTCTATCATTTTAATGGAAATTTATAAATATCTTGTCCATAATATATGGAAAAATGTGTTATGCTTTCTTTATACTAAATTTTAAAAATAGTAACAGGTGTGTCAAAAAAATACATATTTTGTGTCACTGGCTCTAGATTTGTGTCCAAGAATTTATATTCTACCTGATTTAATTGGTATTATAACCCTGTTTGATTTTTGAGAGGCAGTTTAGTGTCAGGATTAAGACCATACATCAAGCATGGACACTTTAAATAGTCTTTTAGCTCCTGGATCTTGAGAAAGGTGATTTTTTTAAGAAAAAAAAAATTTTTTTTTTTTCATTGTGATTTGGGTGCAAATTTACAAAGCAGATTCGTTTTACTCTCAACAGTTCATGCACATTTGGTTTCATGGCCCTGATCACAACCCCACCCCAGAAAGCTCTCCTCCCATCTCCTCCTGATCACAATCCCACCCCCAGAAAGCTCTCCTCCCATCTCCTCCTATGACTACCCCTTCCCTGTGCCCTTCTTATCTACGAATTGCTGTCTGTCCAGCTTTCCCTCTATGCAAATGCTGCCCTTCTGATGCCTCATGGCTGATTGCTCTAAAGGGTGCATCTCGTTAGGGTAAGTGGGTGCATCTCCGTGGGGTAGGTGTTATGCTTGTAGACCTTTCTAGTGTTTGGCTGAGAGCTAACCCAGGGAAATGAGTCCAGTTCCAGGCCCAAAGGATAACCCGGGGCCATAGGCCTTTTTACCGATTCTGACACCAACCGTCCCTCCTACAGCACTACTTCTCATCTGGGTTCAATAATCGGTGCAATGGCCACACAGAATTACAGGCTATGCTCATGATTACAGAGTTTATTAGGGAAATCACAGGTTACAATTGAGGATCAGGAACATTCAGGATACAGTTCTTTGCTCAGGACAGTTCCTGAAGGCAGGCCACTCTCTTGTAACTCTTAGGCAATTGTTACAAAGCTCTTCAGCTCTGCTGATAAATGCCCAGAGGCACCCTGCTCTAGCTAGGTAAGCTGTGGCCCCAAGTGCTTAGCTTTCTTCTTCCTATGGTTAGAGAGCCTAGCTCCTTATACAAATGCCCAGAGGTCACTCTGCCAGCAAGCCTCCTGCCCAAAGGCATTCAGCTTTCTCACTCCATGGGCTGCTCTGTCTCATGCTGGTCTGTTGGTTCTGTTGCCCCTGCTACTGCCATTTCTCCACCACTGCTTTTTTGCTGCCTCTGGTATCACAGCTGTCTCCTGAATTGAGGAGGTTCAGCACAGGGATCTGAGGTACAAAGGACATGCTCCACTCTTGGCTCTTCTTTCTTGATGGTAGTGAGATTTCCCCTTTCCACCTCTGGGTTGGCTCGTTTAAAGCCTACCGAGATGGCAGACTGACCAACACCCATGTTAGGGTTCCATACACCTTATTTGCATGGTCCCACCCCCACAAGGGTGTCATGCCCCTTATTCACATTGTTAGCAAGCTATCCAATCTCCTTGGCGGGCAGGAGCACTTCACATGTACATAGTCATCTGGTGGGAATCACAAAGACCATGGCTAGAAATGCCTGTTCACTGCACCCCAACCCCTCACTTCTTGTAAGGTTCCCAGCTGGGATCCCTGCTTCAGGTCTTGTCCACCCCCACACTGTTGTCAGCACTCTCTCTGAAGTGTGAATCTGTGTCCCTTTCCTGCTTAACACTCTTCAAGTCCCAGGCTCTGTAGGCCAAAGGCCAGACTCCTGAGCAGGGAATGATCTTCCACCTCTGCAGTCTTCTTTTTGGGTGACTTCCCTCATACTTCACACCTCACTCTTAAGCTATTTTAAACCACGTACAGTACCCTCATGCTTCTCCTTCTCTCTGGCCTCTCAGCCTTTGTTAATGCTCTCTCTGTGGCTTGGCCTGCCCTCTGACCTCTCCTTCCCAGTCACCTGAGGTCCAGTAACTCCGCTCTAATGACCTGGCTCACACCCACTCTTCTTTAAAGCCCTTCCTGACCTCTCCCTCCCCACATTCTACCTCATGAAGACTGGTTTCCAAGTAGTTCTCCTTCTATCAATGTGTGAGATTCTTGAAGGTGGGGCTGGGTCAGCTATGTGTGTGTGTCCTGAGCACTGCGTTCTGTGCATGGCACACAGGAGGACCTGGATCCATGTCACGAGAACAACCACTGTCAGGACATTACAGACCTGCAGAGTGTTTTACGTACTCTTCACTCAGTCAGGTGGATTGACTGGTGCCCATGCCCACACTCTCAGCAACCCTCAGCTGAAATGAAAACATACCTACTCTGAATGCTCAAGTCCAGGCTCTTTCTTGGGAGTATTGAAATACACTAAAATTAAAACAGTTTACTGCAAAGATTCATAGATCTAATGGTTTCCTGGAATTGCAAACAACATGTAGCTGGACTTCATGCCAAGTGGAACTGGGCTCTGGGCAGCAATTAGAAACCAAAAGCTCTTCTCTCCACTAGTTGTCGACTACATGAGGTAACTCATCTCTGTTTCTTCTGGACGTATGCCCCAGGCTCCTTTTTTTGCCAAAACACCATCCTTTCTCTCACTCACTCAGGACTAGCCTGGAGCCAAACTGCTTGTTGTCAATCCTGGCTCTGTCACTACACGGGATGTTACTTAACTTCTCTGTCTCTCCCTCTACCTTAAAATGGGGTTATTGGGTTACTAAAGGATTTAAAGAGTATTTGTAACATACAACAGTGCTGGGCACAGGTCAAGTATCTTATAGTTAGCGTTATTTTACACAAAGCTAATGCGGATCTCTAGCCCTGTCTGTAATTTTTTTTTCTTCACTTTTTATTGTGATTTGGGTGAAAGTTTGCAGAGCTAATCAGCTTTCCATTCAACAATTCATACATATTTTGTGTCATGTCATTGATTTTAATCCCCTCAACGTACCATCACTCATCCCACTT
>NW_006921656.1:7486797-7488098 GCF_000298275.1 Orycteropus afer afer | reverse complement strand
AGGTCAGCAGTTTGTACGCACCAGCCCCTTAGTGGGAGAGAGGTGAGGCCATCTGCTTTCATAAATATCACAGCCTTGGAAACCCTATGGTTTTTACTCTGTCCTATAGTCGCTATGAGTCAGAACCGACTCAATGGCAATGGGTTTGGTTTGGTTTGGTTTTACAGATACGGTGCCAAAAGATGGCCAAATCAGAACTAATATGGATGAAAATAGCAACAGACTAAATAGCAACAGAGTAACATGAAGTCTTTGACAACTTCAATCTTTCCTCCATTTATCGTGATGCTGCTGATAGTTCCGGTTGTGATGACTTGACAGCACCTAACAACATTTGCTAGGGTGTTGCAATTAAGTGTCACTAATATAATGTCAGGGAGCTTTGGACTGCTAACCAGAAGGCTGGTGGTTCAAACCCACCAGCCACTCCTTCTGCAGAGATACCGCCTCGGAAACCCAAGGAGGGGTCGCTATGAGTCGGAACCGACTCGATGGCAGTGAGGTTTTTTTTTTTTTTTTTTTTAAATACAGTGTCATTATGAGTTGGAATTGAGTTGACAATGGATTTTCTACTAATTTTTTATTGTAAAAATTTTGCCAAGTCAATATTTTCCATGTGTATAGTTTAGTGACATCGATTACATTAATCAAGTTGTGCGACCATCAAGTTTATTTTTCAAAAAGACACATCATTTTACAAACAGAAAACCACCAGGCCTGTAACAAACAGGTAAGCTGGCTGGCTCGTCCACCGCCACAGTCACAAAGAGTGGCCTTTGTCTGCGGCTGGCCTGAGCAAACACTCCGCTTTTCACTGACACAAGTGAATTGATGAAACATTTGGGGTCAATATAGTGGAAAGAAGCATTTGTTTTATAATGAAGCCGAGGATGGTAAGCGGGGGCAGTCGGGCAAAGGAGGAAGAGGATTTGAACTGTTAAATGAACTACACGCTTCAGGCCAGAGCACCCATTACCTCCCACAAGCAGGATGAGAGATAGGAGCCATTTGTGTAAAGACACCCAAGGTAACCTGAACAGTAAAGTGATGGCTGTGGAGAGCTGTGGTTATTCTCACTTGGAACAAATACTGAAAAGAAAGATAAGTAGATATTTGGCAACAGTTAGGACATTATGGGAAGTAGCTACTCTCTCTCAGCTGGTCACGGT
Organism: Orycteropus afer afer; assembly: GCF_000298275.1. Taxonomy (NCBI): domain Eukaryota; kingdom Metazoa; phylum Chordata; class Mammalia; order Tubulidentata; family Orycteropodidae; genus Orycteropus; species Orycteropus afer. The sequence goes on along the minus strand of NW_006921656.1, from coordinate 7,486,929 downwards.
GCCCCAAGGTAGAGCAGTGGGGTTTCAGAGTTAGGCGAGGGGACAAAGGTTCAAAGGCGCTAAGCGATTTGGCCACGGTCATGCATTAGTGCTCAGCACAGGAATAAAAAGGACAGACACTGCACGGTCCCA
>NW_006921656.1:7485617-7486527 GCF_000298275.1 Orycteropus afer afer | reverse complement strand
GAGTCACTCGATCTCCCCCAGTGTCTGTTTCCTCACCTCTAATTAGGGGTGGATGCTCCGAGGGTCATCTTGTGGTGTGTGCCACTCAGCTGCCCCCACGTCAATTTTCCTTCACAGCTGCACACTCTGGAGAACCACCTGCTTCCCACCTCTTAGCTCCAGGATCCCAGACCCCAAGAGTCACATTCCACCCTCCCTGCACAGGTGCTGGCTCAGGGAGGGAGTGCGGCCCAGTGAGAGGCACTGAGGGGTGACGTGGAGACGGGAATGCGGGATTGAAGCAGATCTGCTTCCTGATGGATCTGAAGCCGAGGTGAGAGAGGGGCACAAGCCATTGCCTCCATCTTGGTCAACACACGCAACTGAGAACAAAGCTGTGTGGTGAAAGGCAGAGCTGAGATGGAAAACAGATACTGGTCTTAGAGACATAGCTTAAATCCGAGAGTCAGGTGTTTCTGAAGCAAGCCCTACTTCTGGGTTGTTCAGCCAATAAATTCCTTTCTTTCCTTTTTTGCTAAGCTGGTTTGGTCTGAGTTCTTTTGCTTAAGGAGCTTGGAGTTGGATTTTTCTCTCGCTTGAACCAAACATCCGTCAGTGGAACAACTTCTCTCATGGAGAGAGAATGTAGGTACAAGTGTGAGCTCCACACCTGGCACATGGCCATTGTGTAACCTTCACTCACTTCTCATTCTGGAACATAAAACACATTCACTAAAGGCAGCAAGAACAGCTTGAATGGGACTCATAACACCAGCATGGCTTCTGCTGGGCAAAGGTGAGTGAAAAGACCAAGTGGAAGTACCATGATACATGCTGTAGGGACATTAGCCCACTAAATGCTCAGTACCCAGGACTGGCACCATCAACTTCCGTTCTCTACAGCCAGTCACTCAAATGTATCTGATGTTCA
>NW_006921656.1:7479518-7485177 GCF_000298275.1 Orycteropus afer afer | reverse complement strand
CTGGGATCCCTCACTCACTCCCTGCGGGTAGGAAGGCAAGCTGGTACAGCCATCCCAGAGAGGAAGCTGGCAGTGCTCGGTCCCATTCCAATCGCACATCCTCAGATCTGGGTGAGTAACATAGAGAAATGTGTTCCCTGCTGGGTTGTTTATGGAAGTCAAGGGCTGGAGACAGGTAGCAGTGTGCTGGCCCTGGCCTAGATGGCTTGTAAGAGCCAACTGTTAAATTTTTGGGAACTTGGAGAGCCAGTTTCTGAACTGAGCCATTATTAAGAGTCAAATTATGTAAACTTAGTTATATAATTTACATAAATGCAAAGGAAATATCCCAAATTCACCCCTTCCTTGTTATTTTTCTCTATTTTCTTATTAGCTCTGCTCCTGAGGTTGTTGGCATATATCCTATCTGCATGGTAGAAACCATTATATACTGGTGTACTACCATTGCCCACCTCTCCCCAACTCTGTTCAGTGCTATCAAGTTGGTAGCTTGAAAGAACTCCACGGTGGGAATATTTACACCATGGAAACTGGCAAACACTAAATAAGACTTTTTTTTTTCTTACCCTGAGAGTTAACTGCTAAACATTTACCAGTTCACTGGATATATGTAATAACTCTTCTTGACCAATGAGGAAATGAGACTCAGGTTATGGAACGAGTCAAAAATCATATAACTTGCAAGTAGTAGAAAAATGGGTTCAGACCCAGGTCTGTCCCAGACTGTCTTTTACTTTGATAAAAGTAAGTTCTAACATTTAAACCGTAAACTTATTTTCTTTACCTTACTCCTACCACTGTACTTGTATTCTTTGTTAAAAATAGAACCAAACTATTGGCTGGCAGCACCTGGGTATGGTGTGAAATCAAGAAGAGTGCGGCACCTAGATCCATCTGCTCGCTGGTTGAGCTGCACTCACTCCCCATTCGAGAGCTCGGTCCTGAGACACAGGTGCTTACAGGATGTATGAAAAATGAATGAGCTCAGCCTTCTAGTTCGTGGTGTAAGGCTACATAAGTTAATCATTAAACACGATGGCTAAGACAGTCTAGCTGTTTAACTTCCCAAGAATTGTTAATAATGCTATTTTCACACCGGAGGCCTTGACCTTGTCTCTACGTGTGTCAGAGACTTGTATGTGTGTTTACATAGAACCTATTTCCTGAATGTTCCTTGGAGGGTGACTTGAAATTTAGCCATATATTCCTCTCACTCATTCAGTTAGTCACTAGCATTTACAAAGCACCTATTATTTACATGTTATTAGGGAAACAAGATGAGTAAAATATGTCCTTCAGAAGCTAATAGTCCATCATGAGAAACATACAATTTAAGGAGACAACCCACAATAAATGTATGTACAAAGGCTATGGGAATAACTAATTTCATCCTTTAAACCGAACTGACAAAGACTGCTGTCTCTTTGGCCAGGGAAATGGTAACTTGCGTACCAAAGAATTGAGTGTAGAAACATCCAATTTGAATGAGGTTGCTCCGGCAGAGTTTACATTGTTGATAAACAAGGGAAGAAACACAATGCAATGGATGTCAGAAGACAACGGTTCAAGTTCTGACTCTGTTGCTTCTTTATTGTATGATCTTGAGCAAGAAGTAAAAACCTGCACCTGGGATTCAAACATCTCATCTTGTGTATTGGTTAGGGTAAGGGATAGTCTGTCTTTTTTTTAAAAAAGAAAGTAACCCCAAAGTACAGTCGCTTCAAGATGTTGGAAGTTTATTTCTTCAGTAATGGTCTGGCCATTGTAGGCTAGCAGGGTAACTCTGGACCATGATGTCACACTTGGAGGCAGGTTCCTTCCTTCTTGCTCTAACGTGCCCTAAGGGGTGGGGTTGTTTGCATGACTGAAGATGAGTCACCAGCGTGCCAGCATCCAGACTGCACGAAGTTGAAGACAGAGTCACAGGCGTGCCAGTACTCAGAATGCAGGGAGTTGAGGATCGAGTCACAGGCGTGCCAACATCCAGACTGCAGGGAGTTGCACACAAACCCTACAGGGCAGCTCTACTCCATCCAAAAGGGCGGCCGAGAGTCGGAATCAACTCGACAGCAATGGGTTTGGTTTACTGATCTCGATAGCCCCATCTGGCTGCAAGGAGGCTGGAAAACGGTCTCAGGATGGGAACTTTAGGTCAAAACAAGGAGAGAGAGGACTTTCAGGTGAGGAGTCACTCTCTACATAGTTGAGCACCTCCTTGGCAGTGTATGTCTCTGGTGGGCAATCACGTCAGACACAGACATCATTTCACTTTGCACTCATGCCCATCGTCAATCCAAATGGCTCTTACCCAGACTTCCTGGCCTCTGCCTTGCCACTCTTACCTCTTCCAGGCCCTCAGCATGAAATCGTTTGCTTCTGCTTCTGCTTAATAGACCATATGTATACATATCTCAGGTCAATTATCTTGATATAAGATGAACTGATAGCAAATCTGCCAACTGGCAGGATTTCCCTTGATCGCTGTCCTTTATTTATTTATAGTGAGGCTACAGTGCTACAGCAGAGCATTTCCAGCTTCTACCAACACACTGAAGGAGCTCTGGTGGTGCAGTGGGCAAGGCATTTGACTGCTCACCAGAAGGTCAGCAGTTCAAACCCACCAGCTGCTCAATGGGAGGAAGATGAGACAACCTAATTCCATAAAGAATTACAGCCTTGGGAACCCAATGGGGGTCGCTACGAGTCGGAATCAACACCATGGCAGTGGGTTACCAACATACTGAGTCAACCCATCTGGAGGCCTACTTGTTTTTCTTCCTCTGCTGGTGGGTCATGGGGAACCTGCACACACACCATGAGGCCATGGAAGTAATCTGAGGAGAGATGTTGATGCAACAGAGGTAGTTGTCAAGGAGGCCTGGGCCACCTGTTCAAGCAAGGCCTACTTGGACTTCTTCCCAAATGTATGGTTTCCAATATGCGAAGACCGTGGATACAACTGCCTGACTTCAGTAGACAGAATACCCAGCTCATCACGCCCACTTTGGTTGGAAAGTCCCTAGTTATCCTTTGGTCAGGCACTTGGACCCTATTATAGCTAAGTCACATGCCAGGAGTTGCTTCTGCTGCAGAAGGCATGGCCTTGCTTCAGAACCCTAGAATTATATAATGTGACCCTCCTTAATGTGATTTGCCAGAGTCCACAGAGCATCTTGATTGAACACAGATACCACTGGAACCATTGTATTCACCAAGCCATACAGACCAAGCAGCAAGTTGCTTTGCAGTGCAGCCTGGCCATGCTACAGAGCCCTCTTCCTCTAAGCCTCAATCAAAATCAGAACCTCCACCACCACTTAGTAAATGTATTTGAGCAAGATTCCGAAATGTGTGCTGTCTCCAAAACCCAATGAGGAATACCAGGCATTGTGCTCTTTGTTAGTGATTAAAAAAAAAAAAAAAACCCACCAAACTCACTGCCATCGAGTCATTCCGACTCACTGTGAGCCCTCCTTGGGTTTTGGAGGCAGTGTCTTGATAAGTGGTGCAAATGACAACATCTTGCTCATTGTCTTAGAATGGGTGGCCTGACATTGGATCCTTTAAAACTTCACAGCTGTGACAGGAATGTGAGACTTAATGGGTTTTAAATTCCCACCTGTTTTTAAATTCCAGGCCTGTTTCTCAGAATACTTAAAGAACTTTCTACTCCCTGCAATCTAGTGCAATTAAGACGGTATCATCAAAGTAATGGTGCAGCATCATGTTCTGAATGTCAAGATGGTACAGGTGCCTGTGGATTACATAGTGACCAATTAGGAGTCAAACTGCTCTGCAGCATGATAAACTCATGGCCATCGGGTCGATTCCAACTCAGCGAATGTGTATTGTTCTTCTCACATGAATGCAAACTTCTGTGTGTGTGTGTGTGTGGGGGGGGCGTAGCTATATTACAAGACATTTGCATTCAAGTCTTCACCTGTACAAACTGACATTAGGTACGTCCATCAGGTTGTGCAACCATCATCATTCTCCAATTTTTTTTTTTTTTTTAATGCAACCTACTTTTGATCTTCTTTATTGATAGGGATTAAAAAGAACACTCTTGTAAGATCAATACCCATGTACCATGGACCAGAGGCTGGGCTGATTTGTAATGATACTTCCTTCAGCACAGTGGTTTTGGCTAGTGCTATCATCTGCTATGTTTACAATTAGCAATGGCAATCCACTAAAATTACCCACCACCACCCCATTACAAAAATGTGAACTGAATGAGGATGGATGGGGGATTCCACTTCTACCATGAAACTGGTTCTGTAATTTCTCCCAGGATGTTGATGGATTGCTTTCAATGTTGTATCTTGGTCAGGGAACAGGGGCAGTTTTAGAGGCTCCCATTTTCCCTTCCTGTGATAAAGGCTCTTATTCCAGGGAACCCACGTGTGTTTTCTATCAAATGGCAAGCGTACCAATCTCAACTAACTATGTACTAAGAGACTTGGGAAAAAAACGTAGGGTTGTCATGTCCAGTGGTCAAATACACTTTTTCAATGTAAAGGTTGTTGTTGTTGTTGTTGTTTGCCATCGAGTCATGCCTTTATCAAGTAAGTGTTGCCACCTGGCTTCTGCAATTCCAGAATCCTATCATACCACTGTGGGATGACACCAAGGACATCATACGTGAAGAAAGCACAAGGTCACTTAAAAGAAAGAAAAGATAAGAATGCATGTCAAAACAGACTCTGAAACTTCCTTTTGAATGTAGAATAGCTAAGCAAAAGGAAGAAATGATGACACAGGAGAGCTGAACAGAAGATTTCAAAGGGCAGCTCGAGAAGACAGTGAAGTATTATAAAAAATGTGCAAAGACCTGGACTCAGAAAACCAAAAGAGAAGAGCACACTTGGTATTTTTCAACTTGAAAGAACTGAAGAAAAAATTCAAGCCTCAAGTTGCAATACTGAAGGATTCAGTGGGCAAAACACTGAATGACTCAGGTAGCACCAAAGATAGAATACAGAGTCACTGTACCAAAAAGAATTAGTTGATGTTCAGCCATTTCAAGAGGCAGCATATGACACAGAACCGAAGGAAGAAGTCCAAGCTGCAATGAAGGCACTAGCCAAAGACAAAGCTCCAGGAATTGACAGAATACCCAATGAGATGTTTCAACGGGGATGCAGCGCTGGTGATGCCCAGTCACTATGCCAAGAAATTTGGAAGACAACTACCTGGGCAACTGACTAGAAAAGATCCATACTTGTATCCATACTTGTATCCAAAGAAAGTTGATCCCACTGAATGTGGAAATTATCAAACAGTATCATTAATATCACATGTAAGTAAAATTATGCCAAAGATCATCCAAAAATGGTTGTAGCAGTACATCGACAGGGAACTGCAAGAAATTCAAGCCAGATCCAGAGGACGTGAAATGAGGGTATCACTGCCGATGCCAGATGGATCTTGGTTAAAGCAGAGAATAACAGAACGAAATTTGTCTGTGTTTTACTAACCATGCAAAGGCATTTGACTGTGTGGATCATAACAAATTAATGGATAACATTTTGAAGAATGGGAATTCCAGAACACTTAATTGTGCTCATGGTGAACCTGAACATAGATCAAGAGGCCATTGTTCAAACAGAACAAGGGGATGCTGTATGGTTTAAAATCAGGAAAGATTTGTGTCACA
>NW_006921656.1:7476444-7478178 GCF_000298275.1 Orycteropus afer afer | reverse complement strand
ACGGGCTGCCAGAAGAAGGGACAAACCTGTCTTGCAAGAAGTACGGCCAGAATGTCCCTTAGAAGTGAGGTTGGTGAGAGTTCATCTTTTTATTATTATTGTTACTATTGTTTTTTTTTTTTTTAAATTGTGATTAGGGTGAAAATTTACAGAGCAAATACACTTTCCATACAGCAGATCACATACACTTTGTCTCATGACACTGACCACAACTTAGCACAATGCAACAACTCCTTTCCCACTTCCTTCTGATAGGTACTGCTTCCCTGTGTTCATCCCTCCATGCTCTCCTACCCCCTGAGCTGTCTCCCTGTGCCTGAGCAGCCCTTCTTTCTCTCTTGCTTGTTCGGTGAGAGTTCATCTTACACGCTTTAGACATGTTCTCAGGAAGGACCAGTCCCTGGAGAAGGACAGCATGCTTGGTAAAGTAGAGGGCCAGGGAAAAAGAGGAAGACCCTCAACGAGAGGGTCTGACATGGTGGCTGCAACAGTGGGCTCAAACATGGTGGTGACCATGAGGATGGTGCAGGACCAGACGGTGTTACATTCTGTCGTACAGAGAGTCACTGTGAATGGCATTCAACCTGACAGCACCTAACATTAACATCGTACCACCGATACAAAGCAGCTCAGTTCTCCTGTCAGCATTTCCTACCTTCAACAATGACTGATGGAAGACAGTCACTTCTGAACTTCTTAAAAACAAGTGTTCCTTACCAGTGTATTGCCTACGGTCTTAATGGAAGGAGTGCCCTTTAGAGACATGGTCAAGTTTCGCTTATCTCATATCATGTAATAGAACTATTCTAATATCCCCATCTCTTTGAGCCTTCTGCCCCATTCCTCAATTCCCTTCCAATGGTAGTTCCAGTATTTCCATCTCAGTTACTGTGGGCCAATGCAGTGTCAAGCTACAAGGAACCATCTTAGCATACAGTAGCACAACTGCAATGCCTTTGCCAGAACATTAGACCTGGAGTCACAGCAGAATGACCCCATGTCAACAATTTCTCCCCTATCCAGCCTTATTATTATCCTTTCTTGGCATCTTTATGATCCACCCCAGCATGAGCTCTCCTTGCTCCTGTTAGTGCATATTAACCAAATCTTGCAACTCTGTAGATGTGCACAGATCAGGTGAGACTGCCTTGGGGATCTAACTCTACTGGCCTGGAGCAAACAAGGGACAGAGACAGATCTTAAACGGACAAGCATCACCTTTTGCCTACTTGATACATCAAATTCTAGACAAAATATATTGAAATCTCTATGATTGTGGATTTCTCTTTGTATTTGTATCAACTGTTGCTTCATATGCTTTGAAATGATGTTAGTAACAGGTACAAATCTGTAATTAATATGTTATCCGGTAATCTGGAGTTTTAATCATTATACATTTTTTTCTTTTTTGCCTTACATTCTACTTCCTAAAAATACAACAGTGTAACTTCAACACATTTACTTTCTTCACATTTCTACTAAAAAAACCCAACTAACTGCCATCAAATTGATTCCAACTGATAGCAACCCCCAGTGGGTTTCCAAGGTGGTAAATCTTTACGAAGTGGATTGCCCCATCCTCCTTCCGAGGAGTGGCTGGTAGATTTGAACCACCAGCCTTCTGGTTAGTGGTCAAATGCCTTGGGCAGTGTCCCACCAGGGCTCATGTTTTCAGGCTACTGGTATACATATATGTGTCTCTTGTAAAGAGCATATAATTGGATTTAAAAAAAT
>NW_006921656.1:7473323-7476120 GCF_000298275.1 Orycteropus afer afer | reverse complement strand
TGGGTAAATATTGACCACCCATAGTGCCTAAGGCATTTGATTGCTCATCAGAAGGCTGGCAGTTCAAACCCACCAGCCACTCCTCAGAAGGAACGCTGGGCAATCAACTGCCATAGTGATAATGCCTCAGAAACCCAAGGAGGAGTTGCTATGAGGCAGGTTCGACTGGATGGCAGAGTTTGGTTTTTTTGTTTTTGGTCTCACACAGTTCAATGTTTAAGGGAGACAATCCTTATCTTCTAACTGGAGCATGTATTCCATTTACTTTTGATATTACTGATACATTAAATTTAAATAAACTCTCATTAATAAATGTGTTTTTTATTTCTCTGGCCTATGTTCTACCACCCTCTAATTTCTGCATTTCTTTTCTCATTATCCTATTTTGGACTCACATTTAGTTGGAAATACATACTCTTTTCTCTATCTTTTTAGTGGTCACATTAGGTGTAAACATGCATTTATTAGAGTCTAATGTGAGCTGATACCTTTATTCTCCTCAAAGACAATGAAAGGACCTTGTTGTTAGGTACCATCAAGTTGGTCTAGACTCACAAAGACCCTATGAGCAACAGACTCAAACACTGCCCGGTCCTGTGTCATCTTCACAATCATCGCTAAGTTGGGGCCCATTGTTGCAGCCACGAATCTATCTCGTTGAGGGTCTTCCCCTTTTCTGCCGACACTCCACTTTGCCTAGCATGATATCCTCCTCCAGGAACTGGCCTCTTCTAACAACATGACCACAGTGTGAGAGATGAAGTCTGACCATTCTCACTTCTAAAGAATATTCTGGGTTTATCTCAAAGACGTATTTGTTCATTCTTTTAGCAGTCCATGGTACCTTCAATATTCTTCACTAACACCATTCAAAAGCATCAATTCTCCTGCGGTCTTCCTTACTCACTGTCCAGCTCTCACATGCATATGAAGCTACTGAAAACACCATGGCTTGGGTCAGTGATACCTTAGTCTTCAAAGTGACATCTTTGCTCTTAAACACTTTAAAGAGGTTTTTTTTTGCAGCAGATTTGCCCAATGCAATATGTCATTTGATTTCATGGATGTTGACTTTGGATCCAAGTAAAATGAAATCTTTGACAATTTCAATCTTTTCTCCATTTATCAAGATATTGCTTATTGGTCCAGTTGTGAGGATTTTTGTTTCATGTTGAGGTGTAATCCATACTGAAGGCAGTCTTTGATTTTCATCAGTAAGTGCTGCTTCTTCATTTTCACCAAGCAAGGCTGTATCATTGGCATTATTGCAAGTTGTTAATAAGTCTTTCTCCAATCCTGATGACAAGATCTTCTTCATATAATCCAGCTTCTCTGATTATTTACTCAACACACAGATTGAGTGTGTGGGGCAAAAGGATACAACGATGATGCACACCTTTCCTGATTTTAAACCATGCTGCATCCCCTTGTTCTATGTGAACAACTGCCTCTTGGTCTATGCAAAGGTTCCTTATAAGCACAATTAAGTGTTAAAAGAATTCCCATTCTTCTCAAGGCTATCCATAATTTGGATATGGAAGAGATCTGTATCTGTGCCTATTCCAAAGAAAGGCAATCCAATAGAATGTGGAAATTACTGAATAGTATCACTGATATCATACACAAGTAAAACTGTGTTGAAGAAAATTCAAAAAACGTTTGCAGCAGTACATTCATAGGGAACTGCCAGAAATTCAAGCTGGATTCAGAAGAGGACATGGAATGAGGGATATCATTGCTGATGTCACATGAATCTTGGCTGAAAGCATAGAATACCAGAAAGATATTTACTTGTGTTTTATTGACTGCGCAAAGGCATGCGACTGTATGGATCATGACAAATTATGGAAGGACATTAACTCCTTGCCGTCAAGTCGGGGTTGACTCATAGTGACCCCTCCTTGAATTTCCAAGGCGGTATCCCTACGGAAGTAGACTGCCCAACCTTCCTTCTGAGGAGTGGCTGGTGGGTGTGAACTGCCAGCCTTCTGGTTAGCAGTCAAATGCCTTATGCACTACACCACCAGAGCTCCCTGGGAAGGACATTAGAACACTTTAATTCCATCATGCCTGCCTCTTGAGTTATAGATTTTTGTTATAGTGCATTTTGATTCTCTCTAATCATATATTTTTAAAACTCCACATGTTATCACTTTCTTTGCTCTTCATCCCTCCATCATTAAAACTCCCATCACTTTGAAGTTTTCACTAAAATTCCTTTCTCAGGTTTATTGGTGGCAAACTCTCTTTTGACCACCTAAAATCATCTTTAATTCTCCTTCATTTTTAAAGGATCATTTTGCTAGGTGTTGAATTTGTATTTGGCAATTAATTCAGCCTATTTTACCACCATCTTTTGGCTTCTGCTACTGTTGTTGAGAAGTTAGTTTCTTACTTTAAAAGGTAAGTTTGCATTCTATCTTTGTTTTCTTATTGTCTTCAGTTTTCCACAATTCCACTATGAACTACAGATTTTTTTTCATCTTGCTTGACACCTGTGTGGGCTCTTGAATTTGTGGACTGATGTCTTTCATAAGTTCTGGAAAATTCTCAGCCATTATTTCATGCAAAACCGACTCCACTCTATTCTCCTCTCCTTCTGGGACATCAATTAAACTAGATAATCTAGTTCAGTACTAGATCTTCCTACTGTATTCTTTAAGACATGTGATCTCTCTTCTATTTATTCCTTACCTTCCATCTTTTTGTCTTTTCAGTCATCATTCAGTGTAACTTCTTGTAACCTACCTTCTCAACCACTAACTCTTTTTAGCTGTGTCTAGTCTGCTGCTAAATC
>NW_006921656.1:7471112-7473048 GCF_000298275.1 Orycteropus afer afer | reverse complement strand
TACAGAAATAATTTGAGGTAGAGGAGGATCTTTGTTTTTGCTTGAGGCCTGGAGATGCTTACATTTTAAAATTGTCTGTGTCCTAGGCCACCTATCTGACATGAGGCCTGGTTAAGTAGACTGATGGCTGGTTCATGTCTTGTTTCCTTGGCAAACACTCCCAGGACAAAAGTGGTTGTGAATGCTACGCTTATTTTATATCCGCATATTTTTCCAGATCCCAGTTGACAATTCTTCACCATCTTATTATTTTTTGCTTTTAAAAAATATTATTTTGGTTCAGTTTTTTGGTTGTCAATTCAAATTATTGAATCTTCCATTACTGCAAGGAGAAAAATCTGACTATTATTATTTCCTCTCAGAGCCTATAATCTTTACAATTATTTGAAAGAACAAGTATACTAATAAATTTGGTGAAGATACATAATAACTAAAAATCAAAGTGTGCATGTTCAAGACAGGACATGATGCCGTTCATAAGTTCTGGACAATTCTCAGCCATTACCTCATGCAAAACTGACTCCACTCTATTCTCCTCTCCTTCTGGGAGTGATACTGCCTCGGAAACCCAAGGAGGGGTCGCTATGAGTCAGGGCTGACTCGACGGCACATAACAACAACAACAACAACAATATAGCTATATGTATATCTATATATCTCTCTGTATATGATAGATAGATAAGAGCTCTGGTAGCATAGTGCCTAAGGCATTTGACTGCTAACCAGAAGGATGGTGGTTCAAATCCATCAGTCACTCCATGGAAGGAAGACTGGGCAATCTACTTCTGTAAAGATTTACCACCTTAGAAACCCAAAAGGAGTCGCTGAGTCGGAATCAACTTGATGGCAGTGAGTTTGCTTTTTGTTTTTACAGCCCTTGAATAAAGTACTGTAGTTAAACATACTTTCTAATAAAAATGGCAATGTTAAGGAGAAACTTGAACCAATCTCCCATCACATCTTTACCAACACTACAACCCTTCTTTGCTGTGGATGATTCACACTTCTTGATCTTATGTAAGTGTTGCTTCCAGTTCCTTTTCAAGTTGCTAATCTTAAGTCATCTTGCGTAGAAACAGAAGCTTCTCTGCCTACAAATCATCTGATTTCACATGCTCAACAATGTTGGTGTTATAATCCTCATCTTATAGACAAAGAAACAGAGGCTGACGAGGACTGCTCCAATCACAGTTTCTATATCCAAATCCAAGGTCTCCCTGTTCTGCCATTTCACTGGCTCACTATGCGCAAAGCCGTTCAAACCTCCTTCCCAAGGCTCCATTTCCTTACAGCAAAATGAGAAGGGGAGATGGCACAGCTTCCAAGATACCCCGTCCTGCTCTCCCATCTTTTGGAAAATGAGACCTGCTTGGCTGATGGGCTCCTGCTGCAATGATGTGAGAAGTCCCAGGGAGCAGAGCAGGCTGGACGTGCCCTTAGGGGGTGGACAGGGAGCAGAGCAGGCTGGACGTGCCCTTAGGGGGTGGACAGGGAGCAGAGCAGGCTGGACGTGTCCTTAGGGGGTGGACTTCTGTGCCTTCACTGCCCACAGCGCTGAGGACCACTCTCACATCACTGGGAAAGAATAACGATGGTCTAGCATTTGCACGTGTCCTCCCACTCTCATTTGTGGAATCTTAAGATGCAGAGTGGCATCTACACATCCAGGTAATTACAACAGGAGATGGGGGGCTTGTGTGTGAGTAATCAATGCCACGCCTTCGAAGGATAAACTTTTCTCAAGAGAAGAAACGAACGGAACTATGGAGAGTGACACTCTCCCATGTGTCGAGAAAAATTACATGCTCTCATCTGAGGTGGCTGTGGGGAGTATCTAGAATCAGGAATTCGAAATTTTGTTAAAAGCCCTCTGCTATTCATTAGCTAGGAGCTCGGGTGATGCTGTGGTTAGAGCACTGGAGTGCTAACTGAAAGG
>NW_006921656.1:7430980-7462737 GCF_000298275.1 Orycteropus afer afer | reverse complement strand
GTTTGTTGTTGCTGGGTGCCATCAAGTCGGCTGGGACTCGGCGACCCTAACCACGAGAGCACGAAGCACTGCCCGGCTCTGCGCAACCCTCCCACTCTTCGCCATGCTGGAGCCCGTGGCTGAAGTCACTGTGTCAAACCACCTCATTGAGGGTCTTCCTCTTTTTTGCTGACCCAATATGCCCTTCCCCAGGGACTGGTCCCTCCTGATAACACGTCCAAAGTATGCATACATGTTAACCATCCCCAATGCTCTCCATTAATCCTGCATTTCTGGATTTCATTTGGGCTCATTCTGCTTCTGCCTAAAGAACTCACCATAACATTTTTGTGTATGGTATTCAATCAAGAGTTGGAACTCTCTACAGCAACTATCAACAATGTGTGTATTACTTATGCAAAGTCGTCACTGGGCCCTGCAGGCATTCTGATCAAGGAAGCACAGGGCCCAGGATGACCAGTTAGGCACTCTCATCGGGAAATCCGTAGTCTGGAGAAAACTAATCGAGGTAGTGGTGTTAATCTATACTAAGTGTCACAAGTTTTTATTGATGAAATTAATGGTTTATTACCTAGCATGATGAAACGCAAAAATGAGCCTCCAACGGTGAAGTGGAAGGTTTCCAGATTATATGGACTGGCTGAGTCCAGCTTGGCCTATATAGCCTTTACCCCTTGGCGTCATATCCTCATCTAATGCCCTCTGAGGCCCTACGTCCAGTTAGGAACACTAGCTTTTCCTACGGCTAGTGTTGAGTAATTCTGCCTCGTGTATACTCTCTGAGGCAAGGTGGTAGCCAGAGCACCCACTCTCAAAAACTGTCCTTGATTGCATGAACTCGGGTCAGGTCACAAGTGCCTCACCACCATTTTATTCTCTCCCTCTTAAGCTCCTGAAGTATATACGGACATTGGGCCTTATCGGTCCTGCCGTGAGTCCATCTTGCACTTCATCTCTTCTGGACTGCACTCTGGCTTACTCTCTGTCCATTCAAGAATTTTCTTCAGCTGTGTCTAACATTTGCACCAGTTCATTTTATTTCAATGACATGAGCAGTCCCAAGGAGACAGAACCTGTGTGGTTTACTCATGGCTTTACTGCCAGGACTAGAAAGCCGCCGAGTGCCTACAGCAGGTGCTCACGGGATTTCTACGCCATGCAGGGGGTGCTCAGAGCAACCGCGATGCAGATGTCAGCACTTTCTCACGGAAACCTCCCTCTGTGCCTCTGAAGTCCTTACATACTGCTCCTTCTGGCTTCCAGAGGTTGCTGCATGGAGTTCAGCTGTCCCCTTCCGGAGGCTGCTGCCTACGTGTACGTGAAAACCAAGACCATCACGCTCTGGGGATGGTGTCCGCTCAGCCTCCAAGTTACACGCTGGCTCTGCTTTCTCCTCACTTCTGGCAGCAGGGACTCCCTTCCTCTGCAGGCAGCTTTGTCTGTGTTTGTCGTCTGGTATGCTTTAGCTGACATTTCTGTGAGTTTGGGGCTGTGTGATGACTGGTGGTGATGGTAGGATGGTTTGTGTTAGTCAGGCCGTAAGATTCCTGGAAATAAACTCCTCTCTCTCTAGAATTACCTCACAAATGAGTTATCAACATTTCCACCCTTCACCCTTGTAGGAAATCTTCTAATCTGTGACAAAAGGCTTTGAAAATGTCAAATTGTTAGAGGTGGTACAATGTGCCCAGCAAAAGAACTGTATTTTTCAGTGTCCTTTGCAGCTGCTAGGTGGCCAGGTGACACAGCTGTGGTAAATGAGAGATCAGTTGGGAGTTTTTGAAAAAGCTCTGTCTTTGTGACAGAGGTGGCAAGACCCCACTTCCCCTTCTCACTTGCTGTCTCTACTGAAGATGCGGTGGCCGCAACACCAAGAGCCAACCTGGACGCCCTGTCACATGAAAGAGAAAAAGAAACGTCATCTTGTTTAAGCTCCTGTTTTATAGCTTTGTTACATGTGGCCAATTCAATCACTAACTTAGACTTTGAAAAAGTAGATCCAGTTAAGAAAGGACAAAACTTAGAGCTGGAAGAAAATGTTTATTTATCAGAAAGATTCGAAGGTAGAGAGCCAGTGGAATAGGAAGGGAAGGTACTAGAAGGGGATTGTGCGAGGTGACTTTAAAACAAGGTAACTGGGAAACTATTGGGCCAAACGTTCACAGGGAATGAAGTTTCACATGCCATAAGCCCCAGATTGAAAGGCAAATAACCAATTTTATTTGCATGAGTAGCACTGAGAATAATTGTCTCTCATGCAATCAGTACAGAACTAAAAACATCCACTGCCATCAAGCTGATTCTAACTCAGACCCCTAGTGGGTTTCTAAGGCATTAAATCTTTATGGCAATAGATTGCCTCATCTTCCTTCCATGGAGTGGCTGGTGGGTTTGAACCGCCAACCTTCTGTTAGTAGTCAGATGCTTTAGACACTGTACCAACAGAGCTTCGTAGTACAGAACTAGCTGGTACTAATGTTTTTGGAGCATGTCTCAAGTTATTGATGGGGTGAGTATCCATGCGGGAGAGTAGTATGAAGCAGAGACTTGCCTTCCTATGTTCAGAAAACACTAACCTTTTAGCACGCAACATAATACTCAGGTATTCCTCTGTCATCTGATCTTTATTTACTCCTCCTACAACGTTAGCAAGATGGAAGTGAAATTATTCAGTCACCATTGAACATTTCCACTCTGTTCTTCAACATCTACTCAAAGGTATCAACTAACTTAAACAACAATATTTCAAATAGGAAACAAGTATATGATAAAATAATCTGCCTCTTCTCAAATTTAAAAGGCAAAGTATTAACGGAAACTAACTCCAGTCAAGAAATATGAGTGTCTTTCTCTTGCCAGACACGGTGTTAGGATCGTATGAATATTCTATTACCAATCCTAACCACCTATGAAATAATCATGTCCCACCCTTGTAGACTGAGGAGATAAAACAGCATGACCGTGGTCACATGGCTGGAAAGCAGCAGAGCCCTGAGATGAACTAGGGCCTCTGACTGCAGACGGAGCTTTTCCAGGCAGTCCCACCATTGTGTCGCCCCTGATGTGGTTCCTGGCCCCAGCATGTTTACTGCTTTAGTGATTGGTTCCTCTCTCTGATTGTCACTTTCTTATTTTCTTATTATAGGAAAACACTGTGAAGAAGAAAAGTGAAACACTGATCTGATCCTTATGCCGAAATGGCCATTAAACAGCTGATTTGTTAAAGTGGTTTGAGAACATAGCCAGGATTTTTGAGACAATTTCTATTTCTCACCTTTGCTCCAGGATTATCGTCCACTGCTGGGGGAAAGGCAAGGAGGGAGGCGGGGAGGACCCCACATAAAGACTGTTGTTGTTGTTGTTGTTATGTGCTGTCGAGTCGGACCCAACCCATGGCGACCCCTCCTTGGGTTTCCAATGCAGTATCACTACGGAAGTAGATTGCCCCATCTTCCTTCCAAGGAGTGGCTGGTGGGTTTGAACCGCCAGCCTTCTGGTTAGCAGTCAAGTTGCTTAGGCACTACGCTACCCACCTTAAAGATAAGAATACAATTTTTTCCTTAATAAATATTTATCAAGCCAGACATTGCATTTGTGCCGATGAATAAGCCAGACTCTGCCCTCAAGGCTCGTAATCTAGGAGGGAAACGGACACACAACACAGACAAATGAGTTTAAATGAACACTAGAAGTGATGCTGAGAGGTGAATGCAACACGTTTACGGCATAAAAAGAAGAGTAATGCTACCTGGAGAGGCCCAAGTTCAAGGGACCAGGAAGACCTGACACTGGAACTGAGCTCTGAAGAATGCACGTGCCAGGCAGCGTGCTGTGTGCTTTACCGGAACGATCCAGTTCAATCCTCACAGCAAGCAAAGAGCTGGCCAACCCATTTTAGAGATGAGTCCAAGAAGTTCAACCGAAAACTCACTCTGCTCATTATTTTGCTCTTCACTCACTCACTCACACACACACTCACTCTCTCTCACACACACACACACACACACACACACAGATAACCTGACACAGACACAGAGGGGAAGGAATTTACAGGAGTTTCTCATTTTACAGACAGGAATTAGAACATCAGGATATGTAAGGAATTAGCCAAGGGTCACACAGGAGAGAGAGAGAGAGAGAAATATCCTTTATTCTCAAGGGCTGGTCTGTTGCATGATTACTTTTCCCAAAAAATGTTATTCTCTTCCTGCTTTTCCCTTTAACTTCTTCAAATAACCCATTGGCTCTGAGAGCTGCCTCAACTCATGGGCCTACTCACCAGACTACGAGGCAACTGAATGAGTGCAGCACCAGGACACAGAGGGCTGCTTCTATTTAAACAAGGTTATTTACCATAAATACCAGATCTATAGTAGAGATCTGCAAAGATTGAGAAGCAAGGAAAACCAGTTGGTCAACTCTATGAACAGGCTGCCTACATACTCAACCTATCACACACGCAATAGACACAAGACAGGAATTTGAATCCAGGATAGCCAGCACAATCTAGAAGACCCCCCTCACAAAACCTGCTGTCTTCCCAGTATACGCTCTATCCTTCATAACTGTGGCCTGTTTTTCTTGCTGTGACAACTTCCCTGTATGGCCTGGCCACATCAAGGCCTTGCAGACACTCTGGTTAGTTTCTTCTGCTGTCAGTTCTTGGGAGACTTTAGTCTTGCCTTCTCTGAGATGTCTGAGACACGTTTAAACATGTTTTAATGTATAACTAAACAGTACAGACCATTTATCTTGTTTGTTCAGTTTGAAGCTAAAAACTGAATGTGTGTGTGGATAAAAAAAAGTGGGAAAGACTTCCTCAGAGTCATAATACAACTCTATCATTGCAAGCAGTTTTAAAACCATACTTCACCTTGAAGATTCAAGGCAGGTGACTTTCAAGATCTACTAAAATTCTAATGCAGAGAACTCAGCACAATGATGATATGCAACTATAGTATCTTGTTCTAGTTTAATTTACAAGTGGAGAAAAGGATTACACAATTTTCTTAGTGTCACTGTGTTTATTTCCCACCTTAACATGAAGACCCAATTATAAATCCTGTTTATTCCAGAAACATAAAAACATAAAGATTTATAGGAATTGAGACAGGTAGAGTTGGCTGAATCAAGCAGCCTCGGACTTAGTATTCTTGGAATAGTTATGTGGCCGGCTACCGCATAACTATTGCTGATGGCCACAGAGAACTTCTTGGGATTAACAAGCCAGGCCCTTTGGCAAGATAAGAAGTTACATTTCAAAAGCCCCACAAGCTTGACCCCTTGTAAAAGGCTGATAAAACTCCTGAGTTGTCCTTCAAGTACCTCACCAGGTACAAAGCATGCATAGCATGTGTGATGTCTCACAACAGTGACCAACAAAGTGACCTTCCTCCAGTGGCAGTCAAGAACAGGAGTTCCTTTCCCAGACTGAACCAGGGCTGAGACATCACACATGCATCCAGCAGCCTCTGTGATGGGTACCATCTTTGCTCCAGCAGCCTTTGTGGTAGAATCTATCTTGGCTACTTCCTGTGTACACACCTGATTTTCATAACCCCACCTTTTTCCCAGAAACCCCTATTTTATGAATAAAGGTGATGTCTTACTCCTGCCTAAAACCCTTTATAAACCCCAGGAAATCCTTTGTTCAGAGAGAGACTATAGGCCAGCGTAGGTGGAAGCCACTCTCCCTCTCGGGCCCCTCCCCTTTCCTTTCTCTTTAATAAACTTTGGTTTGTGTGGACATTTTGCCTCTTTTGTTCACTTCTTTGTCAGCAGAAGGCAAGGACACCTGCTAAGGGTCCCAAGGACCCCAGGAACAGAATAAAAAACTATCGCAAACTTATCAATAAAAGAGGGACAAAGGGAGCTTTTATTTGGCAGCACGGCACAAAGTGGCTGTGACATGGTATGAAATCGGAATCACATATCAGACTCTGTAAAAATTACAGCTGTTCTCCACTCTAGAGTGACTGTACTCTGGTTATTTTCTTCATCTCCCCAATGACACTGACCATATTTGGAATATGAACCACTTGAGGTGTCCCAGGCACTGAGTCTGAAGTCAGGGACCACCATCACTTTAACTGTTAGGTGATGACAAGCAACTTAACCTGAGTACCAGTTTCCTCAACTTTAAAATGCACTAGTAACAGTAATTAGAAAGGACTGCTGCAAGGGTTAAATGAGGACGTATCTGGAAGTATGTAGGTAAGAACCTATACCACAATGGGTGTTCCCCATCACTGGGCACTTATGAATACTCCTGGCTTGAATGAATGATGTGTTTACATGACTGACTGGGAGCAACCCCAGGACTAGGACTATGAGCTCAAGATGAGCTTTCCTTCTATGTATGTTTGATGATAGAAAACCTATTAAGTGAATAAAAGTTTACAAGGGATCCTTAAGTAACTAAAAATAAAGTTGCAAGTAATGAGAAAGGACTATGTTTGTTTATTTCTCAAGTTTTTCTTCTTCTTTCTCGATACATCAACTACTGATGTCCCACAGTCACTGGCATTTCTTAGATTTGATGACTCACGGCTATAAGACTCAAAGAAAATATAGGAAAACATATTTGTAAGATGAGGGTGGAAAGAGCCCTCTTCAGAAAGACAATAAAACCTACAAGCCACCCAAACGTTACAAAATCATTTAAAAAAAAAATTATATATATATATATAAAACTACGTGACAGATTAGGAGAAAATATTTGCAACAGATAAAATATACAAAGGAAATATATCCATGACAGAGTCTCTAGAAAGCAACAGAACAAACTAACAAACCAAAAGAAGTACGTGGAAAGGAAATAATAATGCAATTAAATAAATAGCCAGTACAGTACAGATATGAGAAGATGCTAAATTCATTTTCAGACAAGAGAATGCAAAGAAAAATGAAGATGCTACTTTGCCACCCTCCCATCAGCACAGGTGCTGCCACCACCCCCAGCAAGGTAGGGAGGGGACAGGCACTCTCACACAGCTCAGGAGACATGCATCAGCCCAGACTATTTGCAGATTCATTTAGCAGTACCTGTAACGGTCCTGTATAAACAGTCACGCGAGACTGCAGGAATGGCTGTAATGGTGGAAAACTGGAGCAACTTCATTCTACCAAGACAGAAGTGAACACATTATGGCACAGTAATATAGGATTTCAAAAACAGATCTGGTGTATGGATATGGAAAGTTCTCCAAAATACATAACAAGTGCACTGTAGGGTAAATGTGTCATGACTTCATGATATTAAAAGAAAAATCCCACCCATGTCAGCAAGGTATATGTGCAAATGAACTTGATCATTTCATCTAATACCAAGACAGCAATTTGGGGGATTTATAATATAAAAGTAATTATATCGCAAAATGAATGACCAGACATTTACAAAGGTAACTGAAAATGAAGACCCGCCAATACTCAGTGCCCAAACTCTGTTTCTCATTCATACTCCTATCTTTACTGCAAAGTACCTCAGTGTTTTGGTTAATAGGAACCCTTTTATGCTATAGGGTATGATGATGTTGTTAGGTACCCTTGAGTCGGTTCTGACTTACACTGACCCTGTGTACAACAGAATGAAACACTGCCTGGTCCTGCACCATCCTCATAACCATTGCTATACTTAAGCCCACTGTTGCAGCCACTGTGTCAATCCATCTTGTTCTGAAGGTCTTCCTCTTTTTCACTGACCGTCCAGATTACCAAACATGATGTCCGTCTCCAGGGACTGCTTCCCCCTATAACACGACCAAAGTACAAGAGACAAAGTCTGGCCATTCTTGCTTCTAAGGAGCATTCTGGCAGCACTGCTTCCAATATAGATTTGTTAGTTCTTCTGGCAGTCCATGGTATAGACGATCCTCAACACCACAATTCGAATGCAAATTAATGCTTCTTTGAGCTTCCTTAATCATTGTCCACCTTTTACGTGCATATAAGGCTAATGAAAAGACAATGGCTTTGGTCAGGCACACCTTACTATTCAAAGTGACATTTTTGCTCTTTAACATTATAAAGAGGTCCTTTACGGGCCGATCTGCCCATTGCAGAACCTCTTTTGATTTCTTGACTGCTGTCCATGGACACTGATGGTGGATCAAAGTAAAATGAAATCCTTAATAACTTCAATCTTGTATTTATCATGATGCTGTTTACTGGTCCAGTTGTGAGGATTTTTGTTTTATGTTGAGGTGTACTACATCCTGAAGGCTAGAGTCTTTGCTCTTTGTCAGTACGAGCAAGCAAGGTTGTGTCATCTGCATATTGCAATACTGCAGATTGTTAATGAGTCTCCCTCCAATCCTGATGCCTGCCATGTCCTTCTTCATGAAGTCCAGCTTCTAGGATCATGTGATCACCATACAGATTGAATAAGTATGGTTTAAGGACACAACCTTGATGCACACCTTTCCTGATTTTAAACCACGTAGCATCCCTTTGTTCTGTTCGAATGACTGCCTCTTGGTCTATGAACAGGTTCCTCATGAGCACAATTAAATGTTCTGGAATTCCCATTCTTCACAATGCTATCCATAATTTGTTATGATCCACACAGTCCGATGCCTCTGCATAGTCAATAAAGCACAGGTAAGCATCTTTCTGGTGGCCTTAATTTCCAGTCAAGATCCACCAGACATCAGCAATGATATCCCTTAATCCACATCCTCTTCTGAATCCAACTTGAATTTCTGGCAGTTTCCTGTTGATATAACCATTTTTGCATTATTTTCAGCAAAATTTTACTTGCGTGTGATATTGATGATATTGTTCAGTCATTTCTGCATTCTGCTTGATCACCTTTCTTTGGAATGGACACAGATATGGATGTCTTCCAGCCACACAGGTATGGATGTCTTCCAGCCACATGGCCAGGCAGCTGTCTTCCAAATTTCCTGACATCGATGAGTGAGTGTTCCTAGCACTGCATCCATTTGCTGAAACATCTCAATGGGTATTCCATCAACTACTGGAGTTTTGTTTTTTGCCAATTCCTTCAGTGCAAATATAAACAGAATCCTGAAAACAAAAATTTTGACATATAATCTAGAATGGGGAATAATACCCTTAGGGATTTTTTTAGTTTTCAAATGAAAAATCTTTAAAAAGAACCCTTTTTCCTAAGAAATTTGAACCCTTATAAAATTAACATGGTGAGCTAGTGCCAAAGGAACTTTCCCAATCTACTGCTCAAAAACCAAACAAAGCACCCCAAAGCCCCATGTTTAAGTATTTTTAGACAGTTGGGCCAATACTGAGCTGAGCTTGGGAGCCTTTAAAGAACCATTTTGAAATAAGAAAGGGTAAGGTCACAGCTTTTAAACCAGTTATAATTGCATCCAGATGGTCCCAAGGCAGACAGTTAAGTAGCTGAGCAGGTTCCACTGCTAAGATTTTGACTCAGGGAGCGGTTTTAGTTAGCCTCACAGGAATAATGTGACTTAAAGGATAAAAATGCCCCTGGGGCTAGTTTTTTTCTGTGAAATTAAAAGAAGTCAGGCTGATATTAAAGAGCAGTCAGTCCTCACTTCTACAAAGAAAAACTCTCAGTGTGAAACTGGCGCTGCTTTCACAATGTACTGGCAGCTCTGTAAAGAATAAAGTTTGTTTTATTAGAAAACAAAACTGAGGAAACTTTCATGTTAACCAAGAATTAGAAATAAGCATATTTCTATTTTTTTTTTAAATCCCACTATTACAATATTAAGCTGTTAACAAAGAAAAGAGATTACTTAGTTGCCTATGATAATTCTGCATACAATTTTGCACAGGATAACACTTGAACTTGTCCTATTAAAGAGTGGGATTTTTTTTTTTTTTAAAGAACACTGAGTGAATATAATCGAAAGGTGACATCATTTATGTATCACAGATTCCCTACTTTAGCTGACATTTTTCAAGTACTGAAGTCTCTAGGAAACAACTAGAACCATAAAATTCTATTACTGGGAAAACAATGAGATGAGAAAGATATAATGAAACAAAGGAAAGTTAAATACTGAATGCCAAATGCTGAGCACAAAAGTATAAGCAGATTTTCCAAATCTTCACACTTGACAGAGAATAGTTTAATTTCAGAACACATCCAAATATTATCAAAAAATCCAACTTTACATCATGTTCTCTATTAAGACAAGTAACAACGCAATATAATGAATGAGATAAAAAAAGAAATACTGTAGCACTTGCCCAGATTTCGTAACATTGAAAACTGAGAAGCATAAGTTCATGAGACAAAAATGTCTTTTACTTTTCTAACAAATACACAGTTCTTAAAGAAATCAATGTATGTATTTTCCTGTAAGGGCAGGGGATAGCTCAATATAACTTGGATGGCTCACTGCACTAATGAAAACAGGATACATACTCAAATTCTCACTTAACTACAGCTCACGTTTCAAGCATCACTTTTTCTAAGTGACAAATCGAGGGAAAGGTGATAGCTCACATGATCAAAGACCTTGTTATTTATAACTAGAAGAGTTTATAATAAAAAGATATGAACATGACCATTAAACAAAAGAAAAATGTACAATAAAACACTAGAATTTGGAATTTGAAATAGCCTAAACACACATAAATGCTAAGTGTAGTTTTTAAAATTTGAGATTATGACAGAAAAAAAATTTATATCTGAAGCACTGAAATTCAAAGGTAAATTGATGGGGCACTCCCCAATACGTTCAATTTAAAAGACACTTCATTAAAATGATCTCTAGATTATTCCATGCTTCCATTATACAATATTGTTTCTGATGAGTGTCCATCACAAGAAGACTTAATGGGCATCTGACAAGAACTCACTGAACCGAAGGCGTAATGCTGTACATTTCATGCCCAATATATTACAGAACCCAAAACCAAACCAAACCAAACCCATTGTCATGGAATTGATTCCAACTCAAAGCAACCCCCTAGGTCAGAGCAGAACTGCCCCAGAGGATTTCCAAGTCGGTCAATCTTCATGGAGGCAGCCTGCCTCATCTTCCTCCTGCACAGTGGCAGGTGGGTTTGAAGTGTCAACCTTTCGGTCAGCAGCCAAGTGCTCTAACCACTGGGCAACCAAGGATCCTTATGTGACTGCACAGCTCCCTCTTGATAACAAATAAAATAATGAGGCTATTTTGGCTTGTTGAACAAACAGCATGAGAAGCAGCAGTCACCTTCCAGCAATGTTCTTCATGCCCTCACCACACACTGACCCCGCTGTGGAGCACTCAAAACTGCCGCCATCACGTGCAGAGGAAGCAGTGAACTTGAACGTTGATTCTGGAGTTAGGCAGAGACAAGTTCAGACACTTGGTAAGCGGCTGGAATAATGTGTACTTCAGTAATCGAAGTTTTGTAGTTGTTTGTTTTGTTTTTCACCTATAGAAAATATAGGTATGTCACCAAAAAATTAAAAGGCTGATTTTCATGGAATTGAAAAACAAAGCTAGGGAAAATTAATTTTACGTAGACTATTTTTAATGAGGGAGCTCTGGTAGCATAGTGGCTAAAGCACTTGACTGCTAACCAGAAGGCTGGCGGTTCAAACCCACCAGCCACTCCTCGGAAGGAAGGTTGGGCAATCCTACTTCCGTAGTGATACTGCCTTGGAAACCCAAGGAGGGGTCGCTATGAGTCGGGGCCGACTCGACGGCACATAACAACAACAACAACAACAATTTTTAATGAAAGATGAAATACAAAAGTATTATATGAGCCAAAAAACACATACCTGGAGCTAAAATCAAGGATTAGCTTATCTTTAAATTATTTAGGAAAGCCATGACACAATTATACTCTGGAAAAAAAAAAGACAATATTTCTACATACTTAGATACACTATGTGTAGATACACTATGTGCTACAAGAATATCCATGTAAAGGGATCTATGTAGGAGATCCTGGATAGAGAGGAACAAAACTCAAAATCATTTGGAGAAAAAAAAGGGGGGGACCAGGTTTGTTGGTCTGATAGAGCCTGGTGGAACCACTGAGACTATGGCCCCTAGCTGCCCTTCAGGTCTGGAATTGAACCTGTGGCTTCCAGCCAAACGATAGACAGGCATATGAGTTGAACATTTACCTGAGGTGGATACACTTCTTGGAGAGAACAATCATGGGAGAAAGAAGGGCTGCTTATGCACAGGGAGACAGCTCAGGGGGCAGGAGTGCATGGAAGGATAGACACAGGGAAGAGGTAACTATCGGGAGGATGTAGGAGGGGAGCTAGCTGTTGCATTGTGGTAAACTGTGGTCAACGTCATGAGACAAAGTGTATGTGAACTGCTGTATGGAAAGTGAATTTGCTCTGTAAACTTTCACCCAAATCTCTCTCTCTCTCTCTCTCTCACACACACACACAAATTCTGCTTCACAAAAGAAAGAAAGATGACAAACATGTTTTTAAAATAACAGTAACAACAGACAGATAAACAGCTGCCACCGAGTTATCATAATGGATCAGTAGCTTTGTGAAGAACGAAAACGTTACTCCCCCTCACGGAGAGCTACTTACAACAAGATGAAACGCTGTCTCGTCCGGCGCCATCTCCGTACTGCCGGCAGGTTCAGTGCTGTGTTGCAGCTACTGTGCCGGTTCATCTCGCCGAGGTTTCCCTTGCCCTCCCTGGCCCTCCACTTCACCACACATGCTGTCCTCCTCTGCTCAATGACCTTCCTGATGACGGGCCCAAACCAGCAGTGCGCACAACGCTCTGTCGTGACCCATAAGGGTTTCTCTGGCTCCCTTTCAGAAGCAGGTCACTTGATCTTTCTTCCTAACCTGTCTTAGTGCAGAAGCTCCACTGAAACCTGTCCATGATGGGTGACCTTGCTGCCACATGAAACACCGGTGGCACAGCGTCCAGCATCACAGCAACACGCAGGCCACCCCAGTCGGATGGGCTGACAGACGGTGCTGGATAGCAGTAACAGCTCCCCTTTACTGTCACGTTCGTGAGCACAAACCACCACTCTAAACTTCACAAGTATTAGACAGCTGACAATACAGCAACTCAATCTCCCAACTCCTGTTAGGTAAGGACTATCACAATCCAAATGTAGCAGACTGGACACCGAGGCAAGGGAGGTTACTGACCTCCCCACAGTTAGTGAAGAGACCAGGCTACGCCCTTGAGAACCTGGGCTTCACTCAGAACCCTGAACCACTAACTCACAGTGACATCTAAGACTCCAAAGCATTCCCTGTAAACCAGAAAGCTGGCATCATCTTCATGACCAAAATAAAAACTGGTGTTGCCAACCTGAAACACAGTACCAACTATTTGAGCCCCTAAAAACTGCTATGTACCACGTTGTAGGAGGTGCTACAGCTGACGTTAACGATAGGCAGCACTTACGGAGCACTTGATGCGACAGGCACTGTATGAAGGAACCACTTTACAGACTTCACAGAGTTCAATCCTCACAAGCACTCTGTGAAGAAGGTGCCATGACTAGTCTGCAGAAGAGGAAACTGAGGTGTGAAACACTGTCTTTCTCTCCTCCAAATCCCTTCAAAGCAAATTCACCAGCAGAGCCCTGAGGGCCACAAGTGTCTGATGTCAGAGCCCATGTTCATGACAGCACGCAGCCATGTCTACAGACCTGACTCCAAAGACTAACTGAGGACATTCTTTTGTCCAGTATCTCATGTCATGTTAGAGACTGAGTAACAGAAGTGAAAAGAATGTAACAGTCCTTTAACATTCTACTAATCACATCTGAAACCACACCTCTGCACAGTCTTCTTACCAAATCCTGTGTTGGGGCATGAATTGGTCGGTACTCCCAGCCAGCTGGAGTAAACATCCACCTCCCAGCCGATGCACACACTACAGCTGAGTGTAGGATGTTTACACGAGCTGAAACTCGGTGTAGAGAGGGCTTGTGCGTCCCATTACCATGTTTATATTGGTCCTTTACCTGAGAATCAAATTTATATTAAAGTACATATGAAAAAAGACAGTCAAATCTGCTGGAAAGAAGATCAGGTACAGACATCTGCATAAAAGAGAGAAGGGTCAACTGTAAAGGAAGATTGAGACGAAGTAGAGAAATGAAGGAAAAGGCAGAGCGGTACTGTTTTCATGGAAGGAGTTTATGCAATACATGTACATGCCCTGTGTCTGTTCCTTTTCCAGTCTCAGACCTTCCTGTGTCCTAGCCCTCAGAACCCCTGGCCCTGCACGGACAGGAACCAACGTGGTAGCTGGGATGACGCATCACCTCTCATTCTTCCTCATGGAGGACATTCCTGTTTGGGGTAAAGACAGTTAATAGAACACCTCTTAGGGGCTCAAAGCTTAGCTGGAGCCTTTCCTGTCCTCTAAGCAGCTCTGGTGGTATAGTAGTTAAGGCCATTCATTTAGCTGCTAATCAAAAGGTTGGTGGTTTGAACCCACCAGCCACTCTGCAGAAGAAAGATGGGGTACTCTGCTTCCATAAAGATTTATAGCTTTGGAAACCCAATGTAGGTCGCTGAGTTGAAATCGACTGGATGGCAGTGAGTTGTTTTTTTTTTCATTCCTGTCCTCTGGCATGCCTCCACCTCCTCCCCTACACACTCAGAACGTAGACAGCTTAGCTTTCAACATATCTTTCTCGCACGCTCTTCCCACCTTCCAAATGTTCTTAACTTGCCTCAAAGAAATTTCTCCCCCTTTCTGCATTTCTTCTGACAAGAAAACAAAAAAGCAAAAAACCCACAAATACTTTAGCAAAGCATGAAAAATAGCCCTACCAATCAATACACTTGCATCAAAGAAGAGAAAACGCTCAACTTTAGAAGTAAAATTAAATGTAAGAACCACTGCCAGCAAACTCCCAAAATCCTCGAAATTTCCCAGATCTCGCAGGACCTTCTGGAACCTCCTAAATTTCTACCTGGCCTCCTGTCCCCTTCGGGCTACCTTTCCTGAAGCATCAGTTCTCAAGATTACACATACATGCTCACATGCGTGCACATACACACAATTTTTCCATGCAAATATACTGTTCTTCTGTTCCAGCTGCTCCTACTGCAACAGTATTTTTTCTTTGAAAATGTATTCAAATTGGTGCGTGGACAGGCTGAACTATTAGGTATGTCTATGCAGCAGGGAGTGTACTCAAGACCATGTAAAGGGTTGGCAGACAATGGTCCTGTAAGTGTATTTGCATGATCTGAATTCCCAGGTTTATAGTAGAGCTGACAAGGGACAAGGCTGTAGTTACTGCTTGGTCACAGCCAGCTACCTAGAGGGACTGAGTAGTTGAACCTGTGGGCTCGGGACCATAGTCACAGAGGACATCAAACTCAATTGGCATAACATACTACCTAAGGCACTTGACCGCTGACCAGAAGGCTGATGGTTCAAACCCACCAGCTATTCCTCAGAAGGAAGATGGGGCAATCTACTTCTGTAGTGATACTGCCTCAGAAACGCAAGGAGGGGTCACTATGAGTAGGGTCTGACTCGACGGCACATAACAACACCACCACTACATAAAACATTGTTTCACCTCCTTACTTTGGTGAGTAGCGACTGGGATCTTAAAAGCTTGCAAACAGCCATCTAGATGCAATGAAGGGTCTCTCTTCATCCAGAGCGAAGAAAAATGAAGAAAACCAAAGATTCACGGAAACAATTAGTCCTAGTGACTGATACACCATGCGTTTCACAGCCTATATGACTATGAGACCAGAAGAACTAGATGGTGCCCGGCTACCACTGCCAACCACTTGAAGGGGATCTATGTAGGAGATCCTAGATGGAGAAAGAGAACAATGTGGAACAAAACTCAAAATCATTTGGAAAAAAAAAAGGGGGACCAGGTTTGCTGTTCTGATAAGAGTCTGGTGGAACCACTGAGACTATGGCCCCTAGCTGCCCTTCAGGTTTGGAATTGAACCTACACCTGTGGTTTCTAGCCAAACAAAAGACAGGCATATGAGCTGAACATTTACCTGAATTAGATACACACCCCGGAGAGAACAAGCATCGGAGAAAGAAGGGCTGTTTATGCACAGGGAGACAGCTCAGAGAGCAGGAGTGCATGGAGGGATGGACACAGGGAAGAGGTAACTATCAGGAGGAAGTGGGAGGGGCTCTGTTGCATTGGGGTAAATTGTAGTCAATGTCATGAGACAAAGTGAACTGCTGTATGGAAAGTGAATTTGCTCTCTAAATTTTCACTTAAATCAGAGTAAAAAAAAAAAAGTGTATTCAAATTGGTCTTTGTGGGCTAGACAGTATCATACTTTCTTTGGGAGAAAAATAGGCCTTCAGTGTCCAGCAAACCTTTTCACAATGAGGCTTTTGGAATACTATATGCGTTTCAGGTGAGGATGTGCTGTGTCAGTTTCCATCCGTCATTCACAGGGCATGGTACCTAAGGGAAGAGTGCGGCAGCCAAGCCCCACGTTCTGGAAGCGTGGAGCAGAGCAGCTGCTTCAACAGAACGTGGGAGCTTCGAAGACGGCAGGGACTCTCTGCAGTCACACCCCAGCTGGACCAGTCCGAAACCCTGGGTGGGGCCCAGCCATCTGTTTTAATTAACCACGCCTCCCGGCAGTTCTCATGCACACTCTTATTTGAGAACCGGAGGAGCTGTTTCAACAAACAAGCTGGAAAGGCAAAGCAAAGACAGCGAAGATCAGACTCTCAGGAAGTCTGTAATACGTGACAGATAGAAAGCAACAATATCCAAACACCTATCCCGTGTGCACCCGCAATGAGCCAGGAGGGAGAAACTGGTGCAGAGACGACCTGAAACAGCATGGTTTTAAAAGGAATCTCAAACTGATATTCAAACTTTTAA
This sequence comes from Orycteropus afer afer, assembly GCF_000298275.1. NCBI lineage: Eukaryota > Metazoa > Chordata > Mammalia > Tubulidentata > Orycteropodidae > Orycteropus > Orycteropus afer. The sequence goes on along the minus strand of NW_006921656.1, from coordinate 7,445,940 downwards.
AAATACTTTCTGTGCACACACAGTGAGTAATAGAACATTCATTAATGGGTATTCAGGAAGTTTTGAAGAGGCGTGAAAAGGAATCCGTCAAAACACACTATGGGATGATGGGAAGACATGCTGGGATCTGAAGTTCAAGTTCCCTTTCTGGGTGGCCCCACACCTATGACTTCGTGGAAAGGAGTCTGGCACTGAGACCAAGGAGGACCCCTCCAGCAGCGTCATTTCATGCTAATTTCTAACCAAGAACATTTGAACATAGCACAGCAACTGTGAAAGCGACTACTTGGTGACACAGTTTTGTAGCTGTTTACTTAAAAAGATAACCCAATACAATCTCCAGATCACTTCGATTTTAAATATTTGGGGGGCAAATACTTGTCATCTGCACAATGGTGTTCAGCGACTGAAAATGTTTCACTTTTAACGCAAATTTAATCACTCTTCTTCAACAGTAAAGAAACTAAAGAGAAAGCAGTAAGGAGATTTTGTGTTCTCAGAACTCTGTCAGAAGACGTCACACATTTCCTCCCAAATGCTATGTTAAAGTCTGAGGAAATGAGTTACTGGTTCATTGGCAAATATGGATGATCTAATGTTTTAAAGCACTTAATAACCAATAGTGAAATGTTCAGGCCAATGGCAAGTTTGTGGTTCTGCATAGTTAAAGCATCAGAAAGCCATGTGCAGATGAGGGCAATGCAGCACTCAGGCAGACTGACGCACACTGAAGCAGGCCGTCCAGGAACTAACTGACCTGGTCCTTGCTCCCCTCATTAGGGCAGAACGCTGTAGAACAAACGTCCCCTAAAACAGATTGTAGCACTAACCCTGCAGTGCTGAGGGATAACTGGACTCGCTGGGCCGAACGTAATAGCTTTACGCAGAAAACCTACCTCTCCTTGAGCTCAGATTCGGGCTATCAGTTTGAACAACCTTTCAAATTCAGCTGTCCAAAGTCTTAAATGAGAAGTCTCTATCCATCTGCCTAAACAATTTCTATCTATATACCTAAGTTTTTCACAGGAAATAAGCAAGGACACCGGTGAAACAAAATAACCCTATTATCAGAGTCCACATTCACCAAGAAACACTTCTCAGGCCTGATAAAAAGGCCTTATCTACTCACTTTTATTTGGAATCTAAGGCTTCCAATGTGCTCTCCAAGAGAGTCACAGAATATACAATTTATCTGCTTTATTAAGAGTTCAGTAGGAAGTGCCACTTGGTGCATGCTAATCACCATGTTTGAAAATTATACTTACAAGTCGTAAAGCTACCTGTGTGTGAAACAAGCAAGTCCTACTTGCACTCCACCTCCTCCCCAAGTAAACCATCAGTACAGTGACATGTAATTCCAGACAAAGGAGCACCGACAAATACCTGCTGTGGCATGGCTACACGGGAGCAGCTACCTTATGACCAAAACGGCCACTCACCCAGATAAAAAAGCAAAGGACACAGTGGACACTGCTGTAATACAATCAAATTGTTAATTCATGGTATCATGTGCAAGATGCGTTACCTGAAGTTTACAACAGGAAAACAGAATTATAAAGACAGGATGTCTCTGCCCTCGGAAGGCTTCCACGCCACCCAGGACGTAGGATAAGCAGGCGAAAACTTGAGGTGAGTGAGAGCTTCACCTCTGGCCTTAATTGTGGACTGCAGCTGACAGCATGACGCTTAACGGCAATAAAGGCCAGAAATCTGAATGCTTCACTAGAGGGAAAATGCTCAACAGAGTAGCAATGCGTCCCCATGTCTACTGGTCTAAAAGACAAGTTGAAACAAGAAAACAAAATTTGAAAACTCAGAGAAACAGCTGCTATAAAGTGTTGCATCAGGAGTTAGTCCACAGCGCTCCACCCCTGGGAACAGCCCAGTAGGTCCTCAGCCCTGTGGGGTGTCAAACACCGCATACCTGCTCAAGGGGCGTCTCTTTGCTAAGGAGGATGAAAAGCCAGGGAGTCACCTGGGAATGCTTTTAATCATAGGGAAATAGACAAAAACTGAGACAACTCTGGAAATGGGCTCAGTGGTGGGGAGTCTTCACGTTTCTCAGAGGCAGGGAGAGATCTGATGAGGAGTAAGGCTTCGATCTGAGTGAGGAGAACAGGAAGAGTGTGTGTGTGGGGGGAGGGTGCTGAGGGAGGGAGACTTTACACATGTCTCTGCACATATGTCTCTTAACTACAGAGAAAACTGAAATTGTCAGGTTGTAGAGTGGGGGGCGGGGTGACAGTGACAGCAGTGGTGGGGGTGGTGGCAAATGTATTCTCCAGAACGTCTTACGGAGTTTCTGAAGGAGGGTACCCGTCTCCTCAACTGCTGGGAAGTTCAACTCTAGTATACTTGGAAAGATAATAAAGAATGAAAATTCACTGAAAGGACAAAACAAACAGGAACTCGTTTTGTGTGTGTGTAGGATGGGGGTGGGGGTGAGGGGCGGGGAATAAACATTAACTACATTCTCTGAGCCCCAGCACAGCATCTGTAGCTGGGGAGGTTTGGACAGCACCACGTTAGGACGTAGAAGTTGAGCCATCACAGTGGCGATACCCTACACTACACTGTACCTTCTCCCGGGCTCTTCCAGGCAGCAGTCAGTGAAGGATCTGAGGACTTCTGATCCCCCTGACATTTCTAGCCCCCCAACTCTGTTCCTCCAACACAGTGATCACGCGGTGACGTCTGGGAACAGCCCGCAGCAGCAAACATCTGACTGAAAGCTTGGCTGTGTCTCACAGCTTCCAGTCGGGGATGTTTACAACAGCCGACGTTCTGAACCACACATAACAGAAGGAACAGCCCCCGTTCCCACTGATGACCGACCATTTCTAGCACTGACTGAGATCTGTGACAGCTTGGAACAAACACGATGAAGTTAATGTTACTAATTAACAAAAGAATGAGTGGTCCACCCACAGCAATGTTCCCTCAAAAATCTAATTAAAAAAGAAAATACGCATTTATACATTTATCTGACAAATATGCGATACTATACACATTACCCACTTACGCTACATGAGGATACGTTGTTTTTCTGTTTAACATGTGCAAAAATGTGTTTTCCTCTCCCTAAATGCAGAGTTTCGAAATTAGTAATAAACAACCCAACAGAAGGACAACCCTAGTGATTAGAGTGACAAGGTCTCAGTTTGCGCAAACTCGGCCTCCCACCCAGTTCATGCCTGCTGCTCTGATGTTGTTACTAAGTGTCCTAACATGGATGATAAAGAATGAACTGGGTTTGCTACACTGGGTTAGAATCTCAGGTCTCCTTCCCACTCTTCAGTACACGTGGGATAGGGATGTACCCAAACCAAGTCAAACCCACTGACATCAAGTCTCTGACTCACAGTGACTGGCCCACAGGGCAGAGCAGAACTGTCCTGTACGGTTTCTAAGGTTTTTATCTTTAAATGAGCATACCACGTCTTTCTGCCACAGAGTGGCCAGTGAGTTCGAAACACCAACCTTAACCACTGAGCCCAGAGCTCCTCAGGAGCTCAGTCCACAGAAATGAACAAAGGAGTTAATGAAAGGCACAGCCTCAGAAACTGGGCTCTGTTTAGAAAGCAATCTACTGAAACCATTTTGTCTCCCACCTCACCTACCTGAAGAGAGGAGGAGGGCCAAGTGGCGTAGACTGTACTCTGCCAACCTAGATTTTCTTTAGATTATGTAAAAGCACAGTGTCCTAAAAAAAAAAAAAAAAAAATTAAAACAGTTAAGAGTCTACAATTAAGTCCCAGTGATTTCCAAGAAATGAATATGCACACACTCACATGCATGGACGCACACACTCCTCAGGATCGGTACTGAAAAGAATACACTGCACACAAGACTACTAACTCTCAGTGTGTTTGTTTCCTTTTTGAGAAACTATGGAGTAAGGATTTCACTCACTGATATTTACCCTGTGGTAGTATTTAAAGGCTGCTTTCTGAAATACCTTTTTGTTCAAATGTTCATAATTCTACCCATTACAGAAATAACGCTGGCTATAATGAGGAAAGTGCATGTGGTCTCTGTGGATACTGGATGACTTTCATTGTTTTCTAAGACAAATTCTTTTTTTAAAAAACCCACTGGCTGTTTACAACAAAAACTACTCAGGCTGTTTCACAACTGAAAATTTTCAGAATTAAGTTAGGAAAAATAGTCCTGTCATGCCTAGGTAGGCACACGATTCTTGACCAATTAAGATGCTGCACATCAAGCTAAAACAGGCCGTATCACCACGCTCTCCTTGAAACACTTGCCCTCTCAGTTCTCATTTCAATCAATAATTTTAAAGGCTGATCAAAAGACAGACGTTCTTATCAAAGCCACTATACTGAACTCACACGCGTAATACATCTTGCTTCTTCATCAGGGCTATTAGGGAACTTTGCCAAATGCTCTTCCTTTGTGTACATGATGTATCATTGAAGACATATATGAAATTAAATGTACAAAAACTGAATATCAAGTATGTTATGAGAAAGTCAGTTATAAAATACTTTCTATAGTTACAATACCGTTTAGGCAGAATCTTTAATTATAATATGCAATTGACATTTCATAAATGTTTATTATTTATAATTAAATAAACAGTAGTCAGGTCAAGTCTTATGCACATATAGGATACGACAGAAAACCAAACCCACTGCTGTCAACTTGACTCTGCCACTTATTTCTCTTACGGAGTGGCTGGTGGGTTCGGACCACTGACCTTCTGGTTAGTGGCAGAGTACCCTTACCAGTGCGCCATCAGGACACCTTATGTATAGTGTAGGTAGTCCCTGATACACGTATGATGCACTGAATCACGATGAACCACCCTTACGACTACCATTTTTTTTTATCTTATGGGTAATGATATATACATACAATGTCGCAGCATCCAATCTGGTTTTCACTCTCAAATGTTCACTCACAGACATTCAAAGACAAATAAAGATCAGATTTATGAAGATACTGAAAATAAAGACAGTAGTAAGGAAAACTAAACACACACAAGAAAGAAGCATTTGACTTAAGTCAGAATCAATTTATGATGGAGTTCTCGGAATTGATTGCTGTCATAAACTGGGGATGTGTATAGCTGACACTAAAGACTGACCATTTTGGGCACGCTCAATGACTTCCATCTTTGTCACAAACATATTACATATTTGAGAGTTGCCTTTCTCACTATTAGCATTACACTTAAATTTTCCATTTACACGTTCTTATTAAAATGGGCAGAATATTAAGCTGTCAATACTACCTAAAGATTCAATGCAGTTCCAATCAAAATTCCAACTATCTTCTTTACAGAAATAGAAAAATTAATCATCAACTTTATGTGGAAAGCCAAGAGGCCCAAATTAGCTAAAACAATCCTGAAAGAGAAAAACAAAATACGAGAACTCACACCTTCTGATTTTAAAACATACTCTACACCTCAGTAATAAAAACAGTCTGGTACTGGTATAATAATAGACACACAGACCAGTGGAACAGAATTGAGAGTACAGAAATAAACTCACATCTCTGGTTAAGTGATTTTTGACAAGGGCGCTAAGTCCATTCAGTGAGGGGAAAAAAGAGTCTCTTCAATAAATGGTGCTAGCAAAACTGGATTTCTACATACAGAAAAATAAAAAAGTTTCCTTGCCTTACACCATACACAAAAACAAATTCAGAACGGGCTAAGGACCTAAATGTGCAAACAAAAACCATAAAATTCTTCGAAGAACAAGCAGAGGCAATGCTTCAGGCCTAGCTTTTAATGATTGATTATCTAATTTAAAAAACAAAAAGCAGAAGACAAAATACATAAATAAATAGAACCTCATAAAAATTAACAACTTTTGTTCATCCAAAGATTTTACCAAAAAAATGAAAAGATAAGCAACTACTTGGGGGAATATCGTCAGAAACTACATATTTGATAAGAATCTAATAACCAATATATATATATATATATATATATATATATAAAACTTTGACAATTTAACAACAAAGAGACAACCCAAACATAAAATGGGCAAAGGACTTGAACAGACATTTCATGAAAGGGGACATTCAAATGGCCTCCAAATACACGAAACGAAGCTCAGCACCATTAGCCATTAGAGACGCAGATTGAAACACCGTGAGTTACCATTTTACACACACTGGGATGGCTAAGATTAAAACAAAAAGAAGAAGAAGAAGAAAGTTAACAAATGTTGGCACAAATGTGGGGAAGCTGGAACCCTTATCTGTTGCTGGTGGGAATGCAAAATAGTACGGCTGCTAAGGAAAACAGTGTGGCAGTGCCTCAAAAACGAAAATAGAAATGACCTACCATATGACCCAGCAATTCCACTCCTAGGATATACCCCAAAAGACATGAAAGTAGAGACTCGAAAAGAGATCTGTGTAACAATGTTCACTGCAGCACTCTTCAGGATAGCCAAAAGGTAGAAACAAACGAAATGTCTTTAACAGATGAATGGATAAACAAAACGTGGTATAAACGCACAATGGGATACTACTCAGCCAGTAGGCGAAAGGAAGTCTTCACACATGCCACAGGGTGGATGGAGCGTGAAGAAATTATGCTGAATGAAATAAGTCAATCACAAAAGGGCAAACACTGTATGCTGTCATTTATATAAAAAGAACAAGAACAGGCAAATGTATTGAGATCAAAGTTTATTAGTGGTTACTAGGGGCCAGAAGAGAGCTCTGGTGGTGTAATGGTTAAGGCATTTGGCTGCTATCCAAAAGGCCAGTGGTTCGAACCTACCAGCCACTCTGCAGAAGACAGATGAGGCAGCCTGCTTCCATAAAGATTTATAGTCATGAAAACCCAATGGGGGTCGCTATGAGTCAGAATGGACTAAATGGCAGTGAGTTTGGGTTTTGAGAGACCAGAGAGAGGGAAAAAGAAGGGCTAATGGTGATAGAAAAACTGTATTGATTAAGGCTAGAACTGCACAGTCAATTACTATAACTGTTGTCAAAAAGGCCAGTAAGCAGTTGAACTGGCAAATGTTGTATGATTGATATATTTAGAATGATTAAAAAACAACAACATCAAAGAGAAAAGAAAAAGAGCAGCTGAGACGCCCAGGCTGCTTGTTTTTAAGGAGTGCATAGCTTTCTGGTGTTACTGTTCACCTTATCGGCTGAAAGCTAAGTCCCGGGAATGAGCTCCATTCCAGGCCTGAAGGGTGTCCTGAGAACCACCACAGCAGATCAAAAGGGCAGCATGTGTCCTCGGATGAAGCTCAGAAGGCAGGAAATGACAGGAAATAAGGACAGATGGAAACAGGAAGCACAGGAAGGAAGTGAGAATTGTTGAACGGAAAACCAATTTGCTCTATAAACTTTCACCGAAATCACAATAAACATTTTAAAAAATATAAAAATAAAAGAAGATTTCCTTTGCCATGAGACCAAAAAAAATTGGGACAGTGGCCAGCTACCACTACTGAACATTTTGATCAAAGGCGTGGTAGAAGAATCCTGATCAAAAAGGAAAAAGTACAGACCAGAATTTCAAATTCTCATGGACTCTACTTTCTGGAGCCATGGAGGGTAGATGAACCCCTGAAACTACTGCGCTGAGATAATCTTTACACTTTAAAACAAAAATATTTCCTGATGTCTTCTTAAAACCAAAAATAGTTTAGCTTCACTAGAACAAAGAGTATGCCCTGAGCACTATGCTCTTTGAAGAACTATCTCACTTACTCTAGCTGCCATCAAGTTGAATCCGACTCATAGTGACCCCCATTGGGTTTCCAAGGCTATAAATCTTTACAGAAGTAGATAGCCCCACCTTCCTTCCACAGAGCAGCTGGTGGGTTTGAACTGCTGGCCTTCTGGTTAGCAGCCAAATGCCTTAGCCACATGGGATCAAATAGACAACAGCAACTGGAAATATCAGACAGGAATCTCGGGGGCAACGAGTTCATGTCAGAAAAGGAGGGTGAGAAAGTTTGTACAATTCAAAGAATATAATCAATGTCACTAAATTGTGCATGCAGACGTGGTTGAACTGGTGTATGTTTTGGTGTGTATATTCTCAATAATGACAAAATAAATAAAATTTAAAGAAAAAGAAATGGACAAAACATATACATATATAATCTGTTGTCCAGGCAACATGGGTGTTAGTGTAACTGAAGTACTGGCTAGAAGAGTGTAACTGTGTAATAACTGGAAATGTATATCAAGTTAATTTAGGAAAAGCACCTCACGAGTGTCTCTGTGTAATGAATGTCATGCCACAGATTCTGCCCTAACCCAGATCTCTCTCAAGTACAAGGCTGACCACAAGCTAGAACCCAAACTCCATCTCTTTCAATGTGACAGCCTGTGGGAGGACCTTTTCCCTGAACAGTGTTGTTTTCAGGTAGTTTCTCTGGGCTCAAGACCTTGTACTAAGAAAAGTAAACTAGAAATGTTATATTGTAACTCAGTAAGATAAAAGTAATAAAAAAGAGAAATCAAGTGAAGGTCTAAATTGGCCCAGATTTCACATCCTCTGAAGAACTCAGCCCACTGTTGAGATTCAGTGCCCAGGCACTCTCTTAGAAATGGCAGGCCTTAATGCTGACCCTGAACTCTGAAATAAGGTACAGGACCTGGAAGGACAGGTGCAAGGAAGCAGCAGGATGATTATCTCAAGTGTTATGAGAGGGCAGTGGCAGTGGCAGCCATCACCAACTAGAGGGAAACTGAGAGTAGGGCAGAAAACTCCCACTCAAGGAAAAAAAAAGACACCCACAAAAGTACTCTTCACGCTTACAACCCATTCAGTAATAATCACCATCAGTGCTTCGTTCTTTTGTACGTGGGGTTGCTGTGAGTCAGAACTGACTTGACGGCACCTAACAACAACAACAACAATATACTTCATGCCAAAGAAACAGCAGAGAAGAGAGACAGCGAGCAGAGCTCTGAACCAGCAATCTGAATTCATTTGGAATTTCGAGTAGCAAGGTACTTAGGCTACAACCAAGAAAAGGACATGTTTTCTGTTCCTTGAGACTCACTGCCAAAGGATCCTTGTAACAAAGGCTTCAAACTGTTTTCAGAGTGTTCATCTCATCCTTGTAATGAGCCATAAGTTCGAGGTAGAGGAGGTGTTCATTCCATGTAATTGATGACGAAGAAGGTACAGATTGGAGAACTGATCCGACCAAGCTAACACAATTAAGTACATGGACTGAGGGCAAATACTGGTTTCCCTGACACGCATATGCAGACATGAACGTATGTATATACAGCTACATCCTTCTATATATGCACATGTAATACTGGCTCTGGGCGAAAAAAAGATGAGCAAAAGGATGAGTCCCAGGTCAACCCACCCTATGATGAATGCTGCTACCTAGAAGGTGTGAGGTCAGGTTCTGATAGGATACTGGCTACTAGCTGGCTATGGAATATGGGCACATGACAATCTCTGCCTTATTTTCTTCACACACAGAATGAGGCTGAGAGAAAACAATGACCTCAGTGGGAAAACATATCCAGTTCTTTTGATCAGACCCAGCCATGGGCGCCAGGACTGTGAGCCACTCCCCAGAACTTGCCAACTACCCGGTGACAAGCTCTGAGGGCACACAAGCCTGGTAAACTGGTCTGTGAGGAGACTATGACAAGTCACAGGCAGTAAAAATGTCTGCGGCCCCACCTACTTTTCTAGATTCTGGAAATTGTCAGGAGATGATGGAGATAGGGGTCTTGTGGAAAGTCCTGTCCAACAGGAAAGTCCGTTCTAACCACCACCTCCTCTCACATTTGCACAGCACACCATATCTTTCATCTCATTGGATCTCTGTAGTGGTAACAGCTGAAAAGGAGGCAAGGTGGCACTGTGACCACCTACGACATCCAGCTGACAGTGGCGCTGCTGTAATAGTGAAGAGCTGGTCTCTGGAGTACCCATCCATCTGAGATGCTCTAACCACAGGCTACTCACACTGAACGTCAAATGAGAAATGTGCCTAAGAACCTAATCATAAACTACCAAAGTACAGACAGGCCTTTTCAGTTAGGCTTCTTTTTAAAGCCCATCCCCGTTTCTGTTGCCTCTATCAAGACCAGGCTGGTTTGTTTTGTTCTGCTTTTGCTGCACTGGCCACAGCTCAGGCACACAACCACCTCTTAAGTTAGACAGTGCTTAGGCCTGGGAGGGAGTGGAATGTGCTTAGCCATGCGTGTCTAGCAAGCACTCCAGGTGAGGCAAATGCGTGCTGAATGTGGACAACTACTGGTCCAGACTGTTCCCCACAGTTTCTATAACCAGCCTACAGACTAAGCAACAATATGGCCTGCTGTCAGAGTGGCTACCATCCGGCTCTCCGGGACAGAAGAGGATTCCCTTGACAAGGGGCTTTCTGTTCTAAGAACAAAGATGACTTGGTCATCCTTCCTGTAGTTTAGATGAAAGCTGGCAAAACCATTCAGCTAAAAGGAAGGGCTGAGTCTACAGACTAAATGCACGCTACATGTAGGTGGAGGAGGGAGAAAGTCACATGAAAACTCCAGGAAGCATTAATAGGCAAGTCAGTTTATCATTTTAGGGTAATTATACACTTCTGCCTTTACTATCCTGAACAAAGAAAGTGCAGCTTCCTATAACACGGGTGTCACATTTTTATGTAAGCACTGATCCATTAGGTACTCGCTTAAAAAGCTTGCACAGGAGGTAAGAGTCTTCTTCTTCCCACCTGGAGAAGAGGCACAAGAGGGGAGTGCTCTGGGCAAAATGACCCAATCATTCTTCATTAAACTACAGGGCAATCAGAACATGCACTTTTGGTGTGTGTGCAAACTTCTCAGACTAGAATCAGAACTGCTAGGGACCTGAATGATAGCCAGCACCTTGCTAGATTCTTAAACACTGTCCTTTGAAGTCTTAGGTCATAAATGTGGTAAAAGAAGTCACCAACAACACACAGAGCTAACTCTAGTGCTAAGACTATTTAAATCAGGATGAACGGAATTGGTCTGTGGCCCACAGCACTCAAGGAATTTACAGGAAGAGTCCCTTCCTTCCGCTAGTAAAATGTGCAAAGGCCCCCAAATCTACTTCGTAGACTGAAATAAACACAAAGAACTTCACACAAAAGTGAGAGCTAGTAGAGATTCTGGAATGGGTTCCATGAGTCACAGGTACTGTAAGCCAGCTACAAATTTGAAGTTTCCCATAGGCCTGAAGGGCCAAAGTAGCTGGAGGATGGGAAGAACAACCACGGAGAAAGATCATTTTAATTATATTCCAAACAAACCCCACCAACATGAAGCATAAATCCCAAAGCCCAGGAAGCAGAATCACAGACGGTCCTTGGAGTAGAGGACTGGAAAGGGTACTCAGGCAGCAGCCAATCTTGGCAGCAGGAGTCTGTGAGAACTGCTGAAACCCACAGTGACAAGCAGGATGCTGGTGGGGACCCTGGTACAATTTCTAGTAAGAGAAGTAACAAACATTTCAGTAACAAAAACACCATCATTCCCAGTTCAGGAAAAAGAAGGAAGTACTTGCTTGGTGACAGAATTACAGGGGAAGCAAGCACCCATTTGGCAAAGACCAACACACACGTTTTCCTCCTGACAGGGCCGGCCACATAGTATCCAGTCACCCACTGTGACAACGGGGCACACGCATTCTCCACATCACAATCCCATGAATGATCTGAATGCTCCAACCCTGCGCATCCATCCTTTTAGATGTTCTTTGGATTCCCCTTATAACAGTCTACCCTTGTTATTGTTGTTGTGTGTCATCGAGTCTCACAGAGACCCTGCAGGACAGAGAAGAACTTCTCCATAGGCCTTCCAAGGCTGGAATCTTTAAGGGAGCAAATTGCCACATCTTTCTCCTATGACGTGGCTGGTGGGTTTGACCCACTGACCTTTTAGTTGGTACCTGAGTGTTCAACCACTGTGCCACCAGGGCTCCTTAGTCTACCCTTAAGAATAATTATTGGACAATAATTAAGAACTTCTGTATTCCAGTCAGACAGAAGTAGGGCAGTCCTTTCACTCCATGACTCAGTGCCTCTGGGGTTACTCTCCATCTGTGAAATGAGACTGAAATACCTGCCTCGTGGGGTCAGCATGAGGGCTGACTAGAGAACGTAGTGCTCATGAAATGTCGAGCCCAAAAGCAGGCACACGACCGGGACGTACTGAGTGGGAGAGAAGGAGGACACCCATTCTGCACTTCCTCTCTGCAGCTCTGCTCACACACTCTGTGCTATTTCTAATCCTTTAGATTTCATTTTTATAAATCCTGTTTCTCCTTCAAGGCCCAGCACAAATGCCAAACTTCACTAATAAAACCTGTCAAAAATGATCTCACCCCACTGGGTTCCCAAAATATCTAATCTCTCTATTAATCACAGGGTACTCAGCTCTAAAGACTCAAAACACATGTTTCTGTACATATTTTCTGAACTAGCATCTTCCAGTACTAGGAAGTACTAATAGGAGCTCCTACATCTAAGCATTCCCCCAAATTGTTTTAAAACTGATAAATTACTAAGTGTCTGACAAGGGGCTGGACACCAGAGATACAGAGATGCATAAATCAAAATCCTTTTCTTCCAGTACCTTGCATGCCAGAAGTACACAGATGTAGATATCAAAATCCCTGCCTCAAAAGGTTATACATAAGAAGGACCCCACAAGTATTTTTTGACTAAATACAGCAGTCCTAAAGGAATAAGCTGAAAGCCATTTTAATGCCTGATTCTTTCACTTAATAATTTATAAAAATTGAAATAATCACATTTGAACTACAGAAGATACCATTTAATACTAAATATGACAACCTGAAAAACTTTTAACCAACTAACTTGAAGTCTTCAGTATTTCTATGTTGTTGTTGTTGGTGGTGACCCCTCCTTGGGTTGTCGAGGCAGTATCACTATGGAAGTAGACTGCCTAGTCTTCCTTGCAAGAGGGTTTGAACTGCCAGTCTTCTGGTTAGCAGTCAAGCGCCTTAGGCACTATGCTACCAGTTGTTGTTGTTGTTGTTATGTGCCATCGAGTCAGCCCTGACTCATAGCGACCCCTCCTTGGGTTTCCGAGGCAGTATCACTACGGAAGTAGGATTGCCCAACCTTCCTTCCGAGGAGTGGCTGGTGGGTTTGAACCGCCAGCCTTCTGGTTAGCAGTCAAGTGCCTTAGCCACTATGCTACCAGAGCTCCTCAGTATTTCTTTAGTTTAGTGAATTTCTGAGTATTCTTCATAAGAATAAATGTATGACAGCTAATTGTTGTTGTTGTTGTTATTTGCCGTCGAGTCGGCCCCGACTCATAGCGACCCCTCCTTGGGTTTCCGAGGCAGTATCACCACGGAAGTAGGATTGCCCAACCTTCCTTCCGAGGAGTGGCTGGTGGGTTTGAACCACCAGCCTTCTGGTTAGCAGTCAAGTGCCTTAGGCATTATGCTACCAGAGCTCCCATGACAGCTAATTAGCTATATCTTTCTCTTTGTTGAATGAATAGCAAATTTCACATATCAAAAGGCACTTCAAAATGTTCAAGATGACTGAGAAAATCATTACTACCCACGTTAATATTAGTATTAAAGCACCAGGCTTTAACCAGACTTACTAAGCAATTTCTGGGCATATAGCTTAGAAATCTCAGTATTTTAAAAAACTTAGAAAATTCTGATGGGAGGGCAAGTTTGGAAGCTGCTCATTATTTGATAAGGTCCAATATATACAATCTTTCTAAAGACACCAAATATGAGAAATATACCAAATCTGAAATATGTAATGTCACTGTTCCTTCAAGAATAGCATTTTCTGTTATCAGCAATGGGTGCAAAATTCTTCAACCTGCAAGAATGCCAAGAGTTCTGCACGTAAAATGTGTAACTGACAGCATCGATAACAAGAATGGTTATTGTGCTTACTATGTTAAGACAATGTTCTAAGTGCTGTACATATATTAACTTATTTTAATCCTCATGACAACCGTCTAAAGGACCCACTGCCGTGGAGTTGATTCTCATTCACTGCGCCCCTTCAGGACAGAGCAGAACTGTCCCATAGGGTTTCCAAGGCTGTCAATCCTTACAGAAGCCAAGCCCAAACCCAAACCACTGCAGTGGAGTCGATTCCAATTCACAGCACCCCTAGAGGACAGAGTAGAGATGCCCCATAGGGTTTCCAAGGCTGCCAATATCTTCACAGAAGCACACTACCTCATCTTTTTCCAATGGAGCAGCTGGGGGGTTCAAGCCATCAACCTATTGGTTAGAGCCAAGCGTTTTAACCTCTCTACCACCAGAGTGCCTCCTCTTAGGTAGATCCTAGTATTATCCTCATTTTGTAAAGGAGGAGTGTAAGACAGAAAGAAATCTGCCCAGAGTCACATAGTAACCGGGGGAGCTGGGCTGTGACCCAGCAGCCTAGCTCCGGTGCCTGCTCTCTTACCTAGCTACAGTGCCTCTGCTGTGAACCGAGAAGGGTGATTAATTATTGCAAGGAGGCAGTCAGAGAGCTGACAGTTTTATAAAAGAACAGCTGGAGATGTTTTCTATACAGGGTAAAACTGTTCACTATGGAGAGTTTATTCACTCTCTCATAGAAAATATTTCAATAGTTCAGTTCCTCAGTCTGTACAAAATAATGGATGAGTCACTCAGACACAAGGTGGTTTTCTCATTTTTTTTAGGCTGCTAACCTGGGTCCAATTTTCTTAGCCCAAGACTCTAGCATCCTTCCTCAATATATCCAGGAGAGAGATCATGCCAGATCACCTACAACATTAGACAATCAAAACTGACTGTCACATAATATTCTGTGCATATATAATAATAATCAAGAATTGATTGCTAGGCATCTTCAACAATGCATGCCATTTTTGAGGTTTTTTTTTTTTTTTTTTTTTAATTAGGATTTGGGTGAAGATTTACAGAGTAAATTCACTTTTCATAGAGCAGTTCACATATACTTTGTCTCATG
>NW_006921656.1:7414323-7429920 GCF_000298275.1 Orycteropus afer afer | reverse complement strand
TAAATAAACAGATGTGTTGTTTGTCAGTGTCCTCTCAGAGTTTTTTAAAAATTAGGAATTAATAAAATTTGCATCATTTGAGAGGGAGAACACATCCATTCAAAATCAACTATGCTTAAATTAGCCCTTCACTGGGTTTCTGCTTCAAGTTAAGACATGCTGCTGTCACGGTGGCCTATCACCGGCTGTGTTCATACTGAGGTCTCCTGGCGCTCAAGAACCAGCAGCAGAACAGGGCTGTCAAGACAGATTTTAAGTCAGATATGGACTGACCCATCCACCTTCAGATTGGCTTATGGTTAGCCCAGGGCTATGGCTGGGAGGCAAACAAGCACAGGAAAGGCCAAATAGCCAAATCATGAAAGGATGGGCCAAGCAAATCCAACTATGGAGGTAACCTGATTCTAAATTGACAGCCACTGAGCAGACACACCCAGCACACACTCCCACAGCACAATGGGTTTGCCTTGATCACAGCATTTAACCTGCAGGGTGATGTGTTCACCAGTCTGTTTCCACACTTCAGATGCCACCTGATGGGAGGAACTGTCTGATTCATCCTCATATGCTTAGTCTAGAGATTAGTGTAAAACAGCACAGGTGTGAAACAGGTGAGCAACAGAGAAGACGACACGATAAATAGCAAACTGCTGTTACCATCTGTCTCCTTGTTCCGTCGTTTCCTCCAAGAACCTCTCATGCTATGACTAGAAGGACAGTTTAAGAAACAAAACAAGTTATTTTACTACTTTTTTAACCTCTTTGGACATAAGGTCACTTTTCTATGAAAGGAAGGCACCGAGACTGAGTAATTCTTAATGTCTATTTAGCTCTATATGGGAGCTCCGGTGGCATAGTGCCTAGGCACTTGACTGCTAACCAGAAGGCTGGTGGTTCAAACCCACTAGCCACTCCTTGGAAGGAAGGTTGGGCAATCTACTTCCGTAGTGATACCACCTCGGAAACCCAAGGAGGGGTCGCTATGAGTTGGGTCCAACTCGACAGCAGTGCATTTTAGAGTTTTATTTAGCTCTATGAGTCTATGATAGAGTCACAGTCTACTAATAAGAATTTGTTAATATTTATAGAATGTTTCTTTATACTCAATAATCAAGCTAGTATCTGAAACTAAAAGTCTGTGCTCTTTCCTGGTGCACTAATTGAAAACACATACAAAGTTAAAAGATACAATAAAATAGCATTTGTTTTAGATAATTCAGACGTGGCTTTGCCTGAGTCTGACCGGGGTTTTATATTAGAGAGAATACATAGGTTTCTCTTTAGTTTAGTATTTCTTGGGCAACCAGAAATGCAAGCAGCTAAATGACACAGCTCACTGATGTCTCAGAGCCAGGTTCATACTTCCAAACGCCCACGGCAACGTTTGCATCTCATGATCATGTCACTTGCTTTTCTGAAAACCCTCCAGAGAACCTCTCTCTGCGTTTAGAATAAAATTCCCTCTGCTTACTGGGATAGTGTCTAACAGGTAGGAGCCGGCCCTGCCACCCCAGCTGACTTCTCTACTAGCCCCTGGTAGCACCACCCCTAGGCTTCTCCCATCTCCTCTGGTTGGGCAAACCTTCCTCTGGAGGGCCTGCGCTCTGCTCTCCCTGCCAGAGGAGTTTTACATGCCCAGCACCTTCAAATCATTCTGGTCTCTACTCAGATGGCACCTGCTCAAAGAGGACTTCCCTGGCTCCCCAGTCTGCAGTGGCCTCCCCACCCCAGCAATCCTTCAGCACATCTCCCTCTTTCATTTTCTGCTTTGTTTTTCACAACCAGGGGTAACTGTTTATTCCTTCACTTGCTTACTGACTGTTGTCCGCCTTGCCCTTCCCAACTCACTCTATGTAGGCAAGAATCTTGCCGACCTTTTTCACTCCTATAGTCTCAGAGCTTAGAACAGGATCTGACATGCAGTTAAGTGGTGAACATCTGTTTAACAAAATAGTAACGGCAATGAGAATGACATAATTAAATGGCAATGTGCAAGGCTCGTACACAAAGCATCTCATTTAAACTTCTCATTTAATCCCCCATGAACTGTATATTTTTACCCCATTTTATAGGCGAACAAAGGAAGCGTGAATGGCAAGCAACCTGACCACACAAAGAGAACGGCAAACGGCGACAGTGACACAAACAGCGTGAACCCGGATCTTTCCTCCCAAATGTTTTATATTCCCATCCTACCAATGACCTAGGTTCTGTACCCTAAATTCACCCACATTTAAAACGTTTAAATATTTAAGGGCTGTTATCATCCTGTATCAGAAGGAAGACTGGGCGATCTACTTCTGTAGAGATATTGCCTTGGAAACACAAGGAGGAGTCGTTAGGAGTCAACTCGACAGCCGTTTGGTTTTTTTTTTTTTTTTTTTTGATAATCCTATGATGAATGAATAAAGGAAAAGATGGTCCAAATGAAATAATATAAGATACTTAAAATGAAAAGCTGCCACTTATGTCAGATGATTCCAATAAACAAAAAAAGTGAGCGAGTAAGTAAAAACATTAGGAAGATTCTAAAAAGTAGTCTTATTTTTAAAGGACATGTCTAAAAGATGGGAGATAATCCAAGCCCAGAATGACACTGTACATTCATAAGTTTAATAAAAAGGCTACAGTATTTTTTTAAAAGCTATAATCAGAAATTGAAATGAAAAATCATTATTACTTATAATAGCATCAAAAACAGAAACTATTTTGGGGATATTTCTGACCACAATATAAAGACCTAAATCAACAGGCACCATGCCATGTCCATGCACCAGAAAACTCAGTACTGCCAACAAGTCAATTCTTCCCAAGTGATCTGACACATTCAATGCAAACCCAGTGAAATTCTCAGTAGGCTTTTTTGTTTTTTTTGGAGAAATTGACAAACAGATTCTGAAATTCATATGGAAATGAAAAGGCCCTGGAACAGCCAACACTGATTTCAACACTTACATAAACTTCAGCAATCAAACAGTGTACGTTTGGCGTCCAGATTAACAAACACCTCAAGGGAACAGAACAGAAAGTCCAGGAAAAGAATCCTGCATATACAGAACACTGATTTTTGACAGATACAAAGGCAATCCAGTAGAAAGGATAACCTTTTCAACAAATGGTGCTAGAAAAACGGGGCGTCCGTATCAAAAAAACAAATGAACTTTGATTCAAACCTTGCATCATACAGAGAACTTAATTCAAAGGATCACAGAATGAAATAAAACACATAAAACTATAAAACTTCTGGAAGAGAACCTCTGTGACCTTGGTTCAGGCAGAGATTGTCTGGACAACACCAAAAGCATAATCCATAAAGAAAAATGATAAATTGGACTTCATCAAAATTTAAAACTTCTGCTCTTCAAAAGACATTGTTAAGAGAGAAAAAAGAGAGAAACCATGGGCTGTGAGAAAATATTTCCAAATCATAAATCTGTAAAGGACTTGCCTCCAGAATACATGAAGAACTCAACAAGAAGAAAACAAACAACAGAGTTTAAGAAAACGGGCAAAAGATCTGAACAGACGCTTTAGCAAAGAAGACAGAGGGACAGCAAATAAACAGATGAAAAGATTCTCAACATACTTAGTCACTGTTGTTGTTCTTAGCTGTCATACAATCGGCCCCCAATTCACGGTGACACATGTGTATCGGAGTGCTATGCTGCCCGGCCTGCACCATACCCCCGATCAATTACAGATCGACTGCTGTGACACACGGAATTTTCACTGGCTGATGACTGGAAGGAGACTGTCAGGCCTTTCTTCCTAGTTCACCATTAGTTATTAGGAAAAAAGACCACTACATGATACCACTATACACCAATTAAAATGGCTAAAATTAGAAAGACTGATAGTATCAAGTGCTGATGAGATGGTGGTGGGCATGTAAAAGATACAACCACTTTGGGAAACAGTTTGGCAGTTTCTAAAGATGTCAAACATACATCTGCTATAAAATCAGGCCATTCCACTACTAAGAACTTAACCAAGAGAAATGAAAACATACATCTATACAAAGATGTGAAAGTTCACAGCAACCTTCTCTGTCAAAACCAACCACCACCAAGCCAATGTCTACCAACAGATGATGAATAAACATAAAGTGTCTGTACACACACACAGAAATACCACTTAGCAATAAAAAGGAATAAACTACTGATACACGCTACAACACAAATGAATCTCCAAATAATCATGTTGAGGGAAAGAACTCAGACTGAAACAGAGTACACATTGTGCTCTCGGACGGGTAAACGAAACTACTAAACTAACGTAACAGAAAACAGAGCAGAGGTTGCACTGGTTCCCTGGGACTATGGTACCGAAGGACTACAAACAGGGTGGTACAGAACAACAGAGGCTTTTCTCTTACAGTTCTGGAGAATACACGTCCAAACTCAGGTGCGGGCAGGGCCATGCCCTCCCGGCAGCTCCGGGGGAAGCTCCTTTCCTGTTTCCCAGTTTCTGGTAGCCTCAGGTGTCCCCTGGCTGGGGCAGGACAAGAGCAGGCTCAGTGTCACCCTCTGCCTTAGTCTTCATATGCCTCCTCCCCTCTGTGCCTGTGCCTGTCCTTGCAGGAGGACACCGGGCACACAGGACTAGTCTGCCTAACCAATCACCCCTGGGAAGACACTATTTCCAAACAGGGTGACTTTTACAGGTAACAGGAGTTAGTACCGGAACAGATCTTTTGGGGACTAAGTCAATTCGTATCAGGGGTTGCCTGGAGACTGAAGGGGAGGATTAGTAAGGAGGACCTGAAAACTTTTTGGG
Organism: Orycteropus afer afer; assembly: GCF_000298275.1. Taxonomy (NCBI): domain Eukaryota; kingdom Metazoa; phylum Chordata; class Mammalia; order Tubulidentata; family Orycteropodidae; genus Orycteropus; species Orycteropus afer. The sequence goes on along the minus strand of NW_006921656.1, from coordinate 7,425,144 downwards.
GTATAGATATGTTCAGCATCTTGACTGTGGTGATGATTTCATTGGTCTACACATATGTAGGAGTTCTGGTAGCATAGTGTCTAAGGCACTTGACTGCTAACCAGAAGGCTGGCGGTTCAAACCCACCAGCCACTGCTCAGAAGGAAAGTTGAGCAATCTACTTCCACAGTGTTATTACCTCAGAAACCCAAGGAGGGGTCGCTAAGAACAACAGCAACAAGACATAAGTCAAAACTTATCAAACTGTATGCTTTTCAATATGTGCAGTTTACTGTACAACAATTAAATCTCGATCAATGGAGACTTGTGAGAAATCTTAAGAAGAATAAACACTTAGAAATGTATGAAACAAAACAAAGGCCAGGATCCTGGCTCAGCTGGGACAGACTGGTAACAGAAATGTTTCACTCTTCAGCCTTTTAAAGCAGGAATCATCTTGAATGTGGGAAGGGTAACTAAAGACCACAAAGGCCAACAGAAGAAACGGAAGCCCCAGCCAGGAGAGAGGCGGCAAAAGACAATGGAATGGCTTTAAATTAACTCATATTTAGAGGCCAATGAAGATTACATCCAAAGGCACTGGATGCACCTCCCCTCCTGGGAATTTCCAAGGAATCATAAAGAAGTGCCTATAGAATGACAAGCTCTGTCTCAAGTCTCACAAAGGGGAGAGATAGAGAGAGAGATAGAGAGATAGATAGATCAATAGATCAATCAATCAATCAATCAATCAACCAACCAACCAACCAAGCAACCAACCAACCATGAAAAACTGTCTAATGGACTTAAAAAGTGGTGACTAAGGAACTGGCTTTTCTGCCATTCCATTTGCTGCTGGTTCTCAGACCTTTCTAACTTTTCCTTCTCTGATTTCTTTCAAGGCTCTCGTGCCATCTGGCCCTTAAATGCTGGCCCCTCCACGTCCACCTCTCCTCCTATTCTCACTAGACAACAGGGCTCTGAAGCTTCCAGGGGGCAGGAATCCCTTTGAAAGTTTGTTGAAAGCTAGGTACCAGAACAATGCATATTTACATAAAATTGTACATGTGATAGTAATTGTTTCAAAGGTTTCCAGAGCTCCCCTCGCCAGTATTTCTTTGCTTCCCAGGCTAGACAGACTTCCTGCAGAATCCAGCTTAGACTTGGTCGCTATTAACATTCAGATAGAACCTGGGATTCCACGATATTTTTCTGGGCATGATGGAGAAAGAGTTCAACTGGGTAGATTCTCAGCTTACCACAGATTGCCTGATAGATATGAAGGAAGCATCTATTTTGTAGAAGTCCATAGCCTAATAACATACATTTTCAGAAAGGTGATTTGAATGACGACACGCAACACATACTTATCAAACCTGTGGATGAAATAAATAAAACGCCTTCACAGTGAGTAGCTGGGTCAGACACAGAACAGATTGAGCCAGTTGAGGGGTGAGTTCAAGGTCAGGGAAGATCCTAACTTCAAGTCTCCCCCAACTCCTCATGACCTGCGCAAACCTGCACGTCCACCCAGATGGCAAGCTGCCTGAGGACAAGGCCTGAACCTTGTCTACCTTCAGGGAACACAATGGTAACAGGCCAGGCCACCTGAAGGTGCGCACCAGCTAAGTGCTGGGCAGCTAAGTGAAAGGCTGGTGTGCGAAACCACCTAGTGGCTCCATGAGAAAAAGACCTGGCAATCTGCTCCTTACTGCAACGTTTAAACCTAAAAAACCCATGTGCTATTTCTCACTTCTAGAATACCCACTGGGCAGCTCTATCCTGTTACGTGGGGTCACTACTAGTCAGGATTGATTCACCAGCACTGACGAGAACATTCAACACGAGGCTCTGTTATGCCACGGCAGCAAGTGTGTTCCAAATCCCGGCGGCTCACAGCACAAGGGTGCCTTCTCATTTACACCGTTCGTCCATTAAGGGTCAGCTTTGGCTCTGCACCGTCACTCTGGGGCCCAGAAGTCTAGCTCAGGCACAGTGCTTCCACGGCAGAGGGTCAGGAGCCACAGCCTCTGCCCAAACACACGACATGCCACTTCTTCCCACATTTCATGGGCCACAAAAAGCCAACTAGCCAAACTTGCTGGCAGCAGACTGGACAGCTAATCCTCCTACATACAGGATGCTGGCAGGGGCGGAAAGAAACCTTTCTGAACAATAACATAATCTACCACAGTGCCTTCCTGCAGTACATGCTCAGAAACTGCTGGTAATTAATTATCTGCCAGGCCATAAGCACAAGGACAGGTCTGTAATCTGTCTTGCTCACCAGTGTACTAGTATCACACAGTACTGCCTCACAGTGGGGGCAGCCTAACTGTTTACTGAACGAATGAACAGTGATGAAATGACCACGGGCCCAGAATCAAAACGCCTGCGACGAGGTACTAGGTCTGCCAATTCCTGACTTTGTGGAAAGTCATCTTTCCCTTCTGCTTCTTGGCTGCCTACTGTGAAGACTAAATAGAAATGCATGTGAATGCCCCATGGAAACCTGAAGGACTGCACAAAGGTTACTTGCCGTCTCTGAAGAGTCAAATGGGATGACATTTGAGAAAGATAAAGTCGTTTAAACTTTATAGAAATCTAACACACAATATCCCAATTTTACATTCAAAGCATCAACTTTGATTGCTAAGATTAAGATTAGTTAAGAGTGAAGATTAGGCTTACAGCAGTTCACGTGAAAGAAAGTCAGGGTTTAGTTGACCATAAACTCAGTATGATCAAAGGAGTAATGTGGCTGCCAAAAACTGTAACGCAAATTTCAGGCTGCATTAAAAAGTACAGTGTGTTCTGTAAACTTTCACCCAAATCACAATAAAAATTTTAAAAAAGTGCACCGTCAGGAAAATAACTGCATTGTATTTGGCAATGGCAGGAGCATACCTGAAGTCCTCTGTTCAGTCCTGGGCACCGGATTTTAAGAGGTCTACTGACCAACAGACTGTCAAGAGCTGGCAGTGTGGAAGGAAGAAGGACTTGAAACCGTGTCACATGCCGATGGCTTGAGAATTAGAGCTTTTTCCTCGGCTTGGCAAAAGGAAGACTCAAGCAGGATATAGCGGTCCTCATTTTCAAATACTCTTATTGTGTATAAGAAGAGTAACTTTCACATATGTAGCCCCAGACTACCAGTGACCAGGGAGTGAAACTGGAGGGGAAAGACTTCACCATTTCAGACAATTAGGAATCTTTTCAAACAAGGAAGAGGGAAAGACACTATTGCTGGAGACATTAGTGAGGATATCAACCTGGGGAGAGCCTTGCAAAATGAACTCACTCCTCTATGCAACCAAAATTTTGAGGTATTTGAAAATGTCCAGACTATTTCCCATTTCTAGTTTAAAAACTATTATTGTAACAAGGAACAAGGACTGAATCAGAAGGCAATCAAGAAACAGGCCCAATGAATGAGGAAAGGCGTGGTGTTGAAGGGAAACGAAATTTCAAGGCTAGGTAACGTTAGACACAGACACAATGTCTTGGGTTTTTACCAAGGAAATAGGCTTGGTCAAAACTATATTTATTCTAGAAGTTGGTTTTCCTAGAACAACCTAACTCCTATAATTTTCAGGGGAGCTGCAAAAAAGATTTTTAAAGTTTTCACCATGGCAGTTGGGTAAGATTTTGCCTACGTTAAAATCTAAGATGCTAACTAGAAGGCAATGCTACCCCATCGATGAACCTGTAGAAGCATGCCGATCTCCCCGGTAGACCATGACACGGAAGGCCGCTGCCATTTCAGTATCGCCCCTCCCTGTGGTTTTGGTTCCTTCCGCTATTCAAACCCAGCACTTCTCTAGTCTCATCCTCAGAGTCCAAGGTCTCGTGTATCACTTGCACACTCTGTTCTCCTCAGTGGACTATAAGCACTATATAAGTATAAAAGCCTGAGTCATCTTTGTATTCCACGTTCTCATCTTCATGTCACCACTAGCATTGGGAACACTCAAATTATTTGGTAAATTCCTTCACTTGATGTAATATACCAAGAAAAATAATCATCCAAGTAATTTTGCATTATATCTTGTTACACAAGAAAGGAAGCGCCTATGCAATATAGTAACAAAAGCACAAACAGTGAAAGATACCATAAATAAATGGTACCTCATAAAAGATTAAAAAAACTTTCGTTCATCAAAAGACTTTACCAAAAGAAGTGAAAGACAAGTTATTGACTGGAAGAATAACCACACAAACCATATATCCAACAAAAATGAAATAACCAAAACACATTAAAAAAAAAAAAAAAAACTCTGACAACTTAACAACAACAAAAAAATCATAAAATGGGAAAAGGATTTTAACAGACGTTTCAGTGAGGATACATCAACAGCCACCAAACACAGGAAAAGACTTGGCACTTGGCCCCAATCAGTGTCATTAATCACCAGAGAGATGCAAATCAAAACCTCAAGGAGATTCCATTTGACTCCCAGGGCCTAAAGCATTTGACTGCTAACTGGAAGGCTGGCAGTTCAAACCCCCAGCCACTCCTTGCAAGGAAGATGGGGCAATCTACTTCCGTAGTGTATTGCCTTGGAAACCAAAGGAGGGATCACTATGAGTCGGATCCAACCCCATGGCAGTGAGTTTGGCTTAGTTTTGGTTAGGATGGCCAAAGGAGCTCTGGTGGTACAGTGGTTAAAACATTTGGATGCTAAACAAAAGGCCAGCGGTTCAAACCACAAGCTGCTCTGTAGGAAAGATGAAGCAGTCTGCTTCCACAAAGATCTACAGCCTTGGAATTCGAATGGGGCAGTTTTACTCTGCCTTAAAGGGTTGCTGAGAGTTGGAATCAACTCGATGGCAATAGGTTCAGGATGGCTAAGATTCAACAACAACAAACGTTCGTGAGAACGTGGGGAAACTGGAACCCTTGTCCATTGCTGGTAGGAATGCAAAATGGTACAGCTGTTGTGGAAAACAGCATGGTGATACCTCAAAAAACTAAAAATAGAACTATCATATGACCCAGCAATTCCACTCCCAGATACATACCCAAAAGATCTGAAAGCAGAGCCTCAAACAGAGACTTGTACACCAATGTTTATTGCGACACTAGTCACAATAGCCAAAAAAGCCGGGAACAACCCAAGTGCCCATGAAAGATAGGAATAGATAAAGAAAACATGACACATACTAACAATGAAATACCACTCAGCTGATAAGAGAAATGATGTCTTGATATGTGCTACAATATGGATGGAAGTGGAAGGCATTATGCTGAGAGAATTAAGTCAATTACGACAGGACAAATATTGCACGACCTCACATATAAGAAGATAAGAAAAGACAAATGTACAGAGACTCAAGTGTATTTGTGGCTACTGGGAGCAGGAGGGAGGGGAAAGGAGGGGTTAACGGCCATGAAACTACTACATTAATTAAGAGGAGGGCTGCACAATCGATTATTGTAGTTGCTGTCAATAAGGTGCAGTAAGAAATTGAACTGGCAAAGTTGTGGGGTAGACATATTTGCAACGACAAAATGAAAGAAAGAAACAACAGCTGCTGACACTGCTTATGTACAACCAAAAACCTCACGGGCCTTGGTTTTCTGGTTTGGAGATTTAAGGTCATGGTTTCAGGGGACATCCCAGTTAATTAGGAGCTCTGGTGGAGTAGTGTCTAAGGCATTTGACTGCTAACCAGAAGGTCTATGGTTCAAACCCACCAGCCGCTCCACAGAAGGCAGACTGGGCAATCTACTTACGTACAGATTTACCACCTTGAAAACCCAACTGATCGTTATGAGTTGGAATTGACTCAATGGCCTAATAACACGTTTAGTGTCTCTGTTCTAATTCCTAGTCTGATGCATAATGCTTGGGGTAGTAAAAGCTTGCGGACAGACATCCTACACACAATTGTTCTCTTTTTGCCTGCAACAGAGGAAGAATGAAAGTCAGGAATAGGAGAAAGGTAGTGGCCATGTGGCTACCTCCATGAATTAACCTCTTTGCCAGGAGACTAGAAGAACTAGATGGTGTCTGATTCCTATTATTGAATACTTTTATCAAAGATTCCATAGAAGAATCCTGATCCAAAGGGGGAACATGCAATTACAAATTCTCACTGACTCTAGACTTCTTAGAGCCATGGAAATTGGATGAACTTCTGAAATTAGTGCTGAGATAATCTTTAAACCTTAAAAAAAACTGAAGTCTTCTTAAAAGCAATCAATCATTTAGTTTAACTAATAAAAAAAAAATGTCCTGCTTTGAGCATTATGCTGTTCTAAGAACTATCTATGTGACTCTGGTGGTGTAGCGCCTAAAGCACTTGACTGCTAACCAGAAGGCTGGCGGTTCAAACCCACCAGCCACTCCTCAGAAGGAAGGTTGGGCAATCTACTTCCATAGAGATACCTCCTTGGAGACCCAAGGAGGGGTTGCTATGAGTCGCAATCGACTCAACGGCAGTGAGTTCAAGTACATATGTAACCAAACTAAAAACAACTTGAACTATTAGATGGGAACCTTCTAGGGCAGTGAATTTATGTTAATGAGGGAGCAACTACTCAGAAGATAAAGGTGAGAATGATTGTGCAACTCAAAGAATATAACGAAGATCACCAAATTGTACATGCAGACACTGTTGAATTGGTGTATGTTTTGGTGTGTTATTTTCAACAACTGCAAAATAAATAAAATTCTATGTAAGAAAACACTATTTTAAAAAGGAAAAGCTGAAGCAGGCTACATGGACAGACTGGATATTGTTTATTATAATGAAAAACAGTCACTCTTTACAATACACCTTAGAAGACAAACACATTTCTTCTTTCTTTAAATCTCAAATGTATATATTCAAAAGGATTTCACAGACGTACATGGTCCCTGACACAAATTACTAAATCCCTGTCCATGTCCCTCACTTCAGATATATATGTGAAAAAGAAGTTTTAAAATAGGATCATTAACTTGTAAAAACTAAATCTGTACATGCCTTTCTGGAATACATATAAATTCAGATTTCTAACAAACCTATCTTTCCAGGGCAAGCCATAAAGGAAAATACAGAAATCCGGTGACCACCTCTCCTCCACTGAGGAACATGAATGTGTAGGACCTGTGTGATATGGGTCAAGGCTTGTTTGAGAATTTGTTGGCAGATTCCATACTTATCACTGCTCTCCCTTTCCTCTGCGAGCTCTAGTAGCATAGTGCCTAAGGCACTTGACTGCTGACCAGAAGGCTGGCGAGTTCAAACCCACCAGTCACTCCTCGGAAGGAAGATGGGGCAATCTACTTCCGTAGTGACACTGCCTCAGAAACTGCACAGGACATGGAAACACAAGAGTTCCACTGCAGGAATCGGGGACTGCTTCACACCTCCTGGGTCTGCCCATCTGACAGAAACAGTATCTGCTCCACAGGGAGATGGGAGCCAGTCAGTAGAAGACAGCCCCTCCAGTGGGCTGAGACTGTTGGCAGCTTCAAGACATAGCAACCAACTGAAAATGTTAACTTTAATAAGGTTAACGTGTACTGAGTGTTTTCTGTGTTGGGCATTCTTCCATGTGCTTAGCATGTATGAACTCCTGGGTAATGGTCACCACGGTTGTATCACGTAGGATTATCATTACCCCCACTTCACAGATGGTTAAGTAACTTGTCCAAGATCACACAGCTACTCACAGGCAACGGAGAGGTATGAATGCAGGCAGTAGGGCTCCAGGGCCCATTATTTTGACCTTCAGGCTAGGTACTGCTACACTGGGCACTGTGACACGTGAAGGTCTTTTTGAATCTCTTAGCTATAATGACGTATTTTCACGGAGATCCAAGATCATAGGATTTTTCATAAAATGATTTCACAACCAACTTTTAGGTTTAGATGACAGAATCTAGGACATTACTTCATTTAAGGCACTAGTACCTAATGCTATCAAATATCCCCACATAACAGCTCTTTCAGTCTTATTAGACTTCATGATAACCACAATTGTCTCTTATATATCCTTAGCACAATGCCTGACACGGTGTTGCTAAAAAACCTTTGAACAGACTAGGCATGGGATGTTTTAGTCACCTGAGTTGAGCATTAAAGTAATTTTTGACTTCTCAAACTTAAAATTTGAATACTTAATGAACACCAAGCAGTCTGGATACAAAGAGAAATCAGGTAGTCTCTTTCAGGTTGTTACCAAACTATGCAATAAGTTTTTCCAGGACAAGAGAGTTTTACCTAACTCCACCAAAAACGGTGACAGTTGCATGGGCAAAGGCACCCACACGATCCTTATAGGGAACATCAAGCAGTGTAAGTACGATTGGAATGCAGGGTTGACGTGGAAAGGAAGGAAACAGTGATAACAGAGAAAGAACAAAGCAGGGACTAGATAAAGGAAAGTCTTTTAAGTCATATGAAAGAGACCCAACCACTGCAAGATTTCAGCAGGAGAATAAGTACTATGATCAAATATGTTAACAATAGTGGTCACACTTTGTATTTCAAGCAACAGAACCTTCCTCTCAAGTGAAATCTGATGCAAACTTCTACACTTAAAATGGATAAAAATAAAAGTGCACTGGGTGAAAGAAGATGAACCTGACTGACTTCCTTCAGACACTGCAGAAATAGTTTCAAAATTACTGCTTTAGGAAGAAAAGTTAATACATCTACACAACATGTGTTATCTACTTCATGCCTGTCCCAGTGTGATTCAGACTCCTCAGGTGCAAGGAGTCATTCCAGTGCTTTCCATAAACTATAGTACACTGAGCAAAGATCGTCCTAAGCATATAGTAGTAGCAGGCCTTCAACACTGATGACACAAAGTTATAATACAGAAAAAGACAAAGATTAATTAGCAGCTTTTCCACTCTTGAGCTAAAATTACAATTTAAATGATATTTTCTAATCCAAAAATCTTGGTTTATGGTTGGGTAAGTACTGGTGTATTTGCAGACAAAGAATATTAAAACTGGTACTGTGCTAAGGTGCTCTGGTGGTACAGGGCCTGAGGCATCTGACTGCTTACCAGAAGGTTGGCTCTTCAAACCCACCAGCTGCTCTGTGGAAGGAAGATGAAGCAATCTAATTCTCTAAAGATTTACTGCCTTGGAAATCCAATGGGGGTTGCTATGAGTCAGAACTGACTCAATGTGGGATTGGTTTTTTGTTAAGATACTGACTACTAACCACAAGGCTGGCGGTTCAAGCCTACCAGCCACTCCTTGGAAGGCCGACTGGGCAATCTACTTCCACAGAGATACCACTTTGGAAACCCACAGAGGGGTCGCTATGAGTCGGATCAACTCGACAGCAATGCCTTTAGTTTGGTTTTGCATATGAGATACAATTTTTTTTTGGAAGATTGCTATACTTGCATTTTCCTCATGACAATGAATCTGGAAACCCTTCCCCACCTACAGCTTGAACATCTATTCTCCCAGCTCATGAAGTATACAGCTCTGAATATGACCAAGGAGCCTAGGTAGGGCGGTGCTTACCCATCTACCACCCTGGAAACCCTCTGGAGCGATTCTACTCTGTTCTCTAGGGGCACTGTAAGCAGAAATTAACTTCATGGCGGTGGTGTTTTGTTGTTGTTGTTAAATTTGATCACTCAAAGGATCATCAGTGTGAAAATGACTTCTTACCTTTTTCATAACTATCTAATATGTTTCCAGCAATAACATCTAAAACTGATGCCTCTCCTGGCAATTCATCAAAGCTGAGGCTTTACATGAGAAGAACTAATAAAAAAGCAAGGCTACAATCCTAGGGAGATACACAGTGATGAACTTGACTGCTTTGTATCAAAGCAGTTATATTCACGTTATACAATCTGATCTACTCCAAGCCCTTCAACTGTTCGTTTGTCTATCTTTGCCCCTCCCTCAGGTATTAATATTTTTGGGAAATGGGGTCACTGAAGTATTCTTAAAATGCCACCCTTTACATGGAAGCCGTAGATTGAACAAATGTTCTGAATATAGCTTATAGTTACATCTACAGTTACAGAACAATCTCACACAGTCATTTCCTCTTCAACTAAGACATTAAAAAACAATCAAAAACACAACCCTGGGTCACTTCACCATGCGTGGAAAGTTCTCCGTGGCTAAAGGTCAACTATTGGCGATCATCAAAAGGAAGAGGAAGCGAAACATATGACATGAATAAAACACTTCAGCAAATACATCATTTGACCAACACATGGAAGTGAAACCTGCGAAAGCCGGAACCCGCAAGGTGGGCACCTGTCAGAGAAGGAAAACCCAAGTATTTTTCACTAACAGGGAGCAATAGGAAAGTGGTAAGACTGCATCCTCTTAGAGATGGAAAACTCGCAAGACCTGGAAAAACAAGGCTGTCCTGGCGAGTTCCCACTCTCACAGGTTTCACTGTATTTACTTATAGGCATATTTAAGAACTGGCCCTCAAACAGAAACAAAATAAATGTTCTGAAACTACAAGGATCTAACATTTTGATAGGACATTGTGCACTCAGCCCTACCTTAGAAGACTAAGAGATCATTTCCGGCACACTCCAGTCTCCGTAAAGTTACAGAAATACCAAGCTCTTCCCGGATTCATTTGTTGGGGTCAAAACGGCTCTCTACATCCCAGTAAAAATAAATTACATCATATGCTCCAACTTAATTACGACGTTTTAGGGAAACAGCTTAACAAATTACTCATTTCTACGTCTGTCAAATATGAAAGGCTGCGGACTGCAATACAATCATTAAGAACAAAATGGCTTTTTTTTTTTTTTTTTAAGAAAAGCTTCTACTTATAAATGAAGATGAAAAGAACATATTTGAAAGTAATCCCACAGAAACATACCAAAACCTTATATATTAA
>NW_006921656.1:7408098-7413818 GCF_000298275.1 Orycteropus afer afer | reverse complement strand
AGTGGCTGGTGGGTTTGAAAAGCCAGCCTTCTGGTCAGCAGTCAAGTGCCTTAGGCACTGCGCCACCAAAGATTACAACCCTGGCAACTCTACGGAGCAGTTCTAGTCTGTCCACTAGGGGCACTATGAGTTATATGTTAAATAAAATACCTGTAGCATCAATAGCCACTCCTCAGAAGGAAGATTGAGCAATCCTACTTCCGTAGTGATACTGCCTCGGAAACCCAAGGAGGGGTCTCTATGAGTCGGGGCCGACTCGATGGCAAATAACAACAACAACAAAGCATCAACAGAAAATTCCAGTGTCAAGAATGCCCTCATTTTCTCCCAGCTGTTTCATCTGGGAAGTGGTTGTTGCAACAACAACATGCAAGAATACTAAGTTATATAAGTGTGTTTAACTGTCTCCACACTCTGGTGGTGCAGTGCCTAAGGCACTTGATTGCTAACCAGAAGGCTGGCGGTTCAAACCCACCAGCCACTCCTCGGAAGGAAGATGGGGCAATCTACTTCCGTAGTGATACTGCCTCGGAAACCCAAGGAGGGGTCGCTATGAGTTGGGTCCGACTGGACGGCACATAACAACAACAACAACAACAATTGTTTCCAAAGGAAAGATAAATTTATACTTTCCTCCAGTGTGTTGAAACTGAAATAACTTTTCTATTCAGAATAACTTCTGATTAAACCACATTCAGTAACCATTTCCCAGATGAACCAGCTGGGAGAAAATAAGAAGGGCATTCTTGACACAGGAATTTTCTGTTGATGCTACAGCACAGATGACCCAGCCTTTTATACGACGTGGACTGAAGCATGGCAAATACAAACACGTAATAGTGACAGAAAATCATTCAGGGTGAAAGAGGCAACTTACAGGCTGACCTGTCACTAAAACTTTGAAATCAGCCTATCTGACATTTTAAAACTTTCGTACACATTTCTGCAGATCACAACATATCAACTATTTAAATTCCATACCACTGGATTTAGACATACATTTTAATATTACATAACATTTTATGTGTAAGTAATTTATCTTTAAAAACCCAACTTTACATAAAGTAGGTTGTGCTACTGATTTCATTTTGTAGAAGAGGAAATTGGGAAGAGAAAAATTAAATGACATTTTAGAAGTGACACTGGGTTAAATTATGAAAGAAAGAAAATAAATCAGCCTTAAATTTCAATTAAAATCTCTAATCATTACCTCTACTCACTTACATCTTGGCACAAATAACAAAAACATGCAGTACTGCATTTATTTTTGCATGCACTAAAAAATAATTAATCAAGTTTTCTCATTAATCATCAATCCAATGTATAATACTTTTTGTAAACCCCACTATGTTCTGAAATTAGCAATCTTTTGAGCTAATTCTTTGGAATTAAAAAAAAAATTCTTTAAACATTCTTCTCAACACCACATCTTCAGTTTTATTCGTTTTTCAATAGAGGAACTAAGAGCTGGTACTAAAAAAAAAAAAAAAAAAAAATCAATGATCATTCAAGCCATTCCCTCAATTTTTATAAAATTCAATTATGTTAAGAGGGACAAAATTATGTCCAGTATCTCAAGGTGGGCTCTCTGGAGCCAGATTCAGCATTAAAAGAATGCCTTGCTTACTGTCTCAGGCACAGAAACAAAACATAACAGTAGCAAGTGCTTTGAAGCCTCTCTAAACACATGCCCATGTGCCTAGTGCTGTCCTTCATGTTCCTTCTCTAAGAGTAAGACCATCTCTAAAAGCGGGCATGAGGGGTGGGGGTAGGAGGCAGTGTAATGCTCCGGCACCCAGGCACGGACAGGATAAAGCAAAGGAAACATGATTACCTGAGCTCTGGCGGTGTAGTGCCTAAGGCACTTGCCTGCTAACCAGAAGGCTGGCGGTTCAAACCCACCAGCCACTCCTCGGAAGGAAGGTTGGGCAATCTACTTCCGTAGTGATACTGCCTCGGAAACCCAAGGAGGGCTCACTATAAGTCAGGTGTGACTCCAGGACACCTAACAGCAGCAATGCACTATGTGGCCATGGCTACCTTCCTCCTAATCCAAACATGGAGCTCCACCACAACTGATTACACTCCTTCATTTTTCCTATCACCCAAGCAAAATTATTTCAGAATCAAATTCCCCAAGTATTTCACTCAGTATCACTTGCAATTCCAAATGAATGCAGTTCCATTAGGAAAAAGAAAAACAAAAAAGCTCCCTTGAAAGCTTAAAGCACGCAGTCATTTTTTGATCAAAATAGCACTTTTTCACAAGTGACTCAAATAGAACAACAGCTTAGAAAATCAAGCCTTAATTCTGAAGACTAAGTTGCAACCAAGAGAAAATGTCAAGGTAAATGATCTTGACTGTGCGTGGACTTGAAACCAGACGTCTTTATTAGGACTTTGCTGAAGTCCAGGCACAGCCGCTTGCTGGCCTGTGCTGCAGGACCGCCGGCCTTGGAAGTGTCCAGTCACAAGGTACTGCTGACACCTGAGGAACTGAACTACCCTGGCTAGGGTTCCGGACTAACCTGACTCAGGTAATCTTACTCAACGGTGAAAAGCATTTTAGTTAGGTTTCAATGACTCTTTAAAAGGTACAGCACCAAACAGATGACAATTTCTCCCTTCGGTTAAAACATGAGTCTCTCCTTCTCTCTTACAGCCTTCAAGTTGAATCCAACTCATAGTGACCCCTCCTTGGGTTTTCGAGGTAGTATCACTACAGAAGTAGATGCCCAACCTTCCTTCGGAGGAGAGGCTGGTGGGTTTGAACCACCAACCCTCTGGTTAGCAGTCAAATGCCTTAGGCACTATGCCAGCAGAGCTCCCAAAACATGAGGAAGTGGCATGTATGTGGCACACGTTGAGTTTAAAAGTATTAACTTTGCCCACAGTTTTGGGAAAGGGACAATTCCAGGCATCCACTGATAAACCTTACATTATGTCAAAAAAAAAAACCTGTTCCTAACTTGCTGTATGTCAACTGATTATTCATAAATCAAATCACATTTGAAAAGTACCATATAAAACTCCAAACCCGTTATCGTCGAGTCAATTGCAACTAATGCTACTGCCCCCTAGCATTTCCAAGGCTGGCGATATTTATGGAAGCAGACCGCCGCATCTCTCTCTCTGGAGAAGTGGCTGGTGGGTTTGATTGGCTGCTGAGTGCTTTAACCACTGTGCAACCAGAGATTCTAAGTATCATATAAGGTGGCTTGATTATTGGAAGGCACCTTTTAGTGAATCTTTTTTGCAAATGCAGAATTCTCATATAACTAACCATTACTTTATTTGTTCTGTAATCTTACACTTTTAAATATCAAATTTCTTACAATGAAGCACAGCTGCTCTCAGAAGCTAAGTTCATGAAGGCACTACTGCCTGTTTCCCTCCCTCCCCTCACCAAGCTCTGAAAGTGTCACCCAAACACCCAGCTGTTCATCTGTGATATACAAGCAATACTAGGAAAGCAGAGAAAAGAAATGAAGGGATTAATCTTTTCAAAATGTAAAACAGAAATGTATGTTCTCCCTTCTCCCAAAAAAAGTCAATGATATATTTTATTTTTGGCAATGATCACATAAATGTTCAATAAAAGTGATTTCAAAAACTCAAGAGATGTGCATCTCAAATTACTTCCACCTGCGTCTTCATCACCTGGAGGAAACTGTTCAAGAACTGTTTCTCAATGCATGACCTCCATAATGCCACCAAGGTCAACAAGACCCACAGTAGAGGGACATGCTGAGGAAGTGCTGATTTGCCCCATTCTATAGTTCCCTTTAAAGAGAAGGAAGGAAAGAAGAAAAATAAATATGCATGCATTTGTATACTAAAGGAAATAATGCAACATTCAAGCGTCCTATTACAGGACCCTATACAGACACATGTCGGCAACGGCCAATAGGAGCAAGTAAGGGACATCAGAGCACAGAACCTGGTATAAAAATAGCTGTACAGAAAGAACTAACAAGACCCCAAACAGGGGACTCGTCCTTTGCATCTTGTACTGAAAACCTTCCCTACCCTGGCCACCTGCTACAAAGGGCTCAATTTCAAAGAGAGCTGCCCAGTTGAGAAAACTTTTTGAAAACAACAAATAACCAAAGATGCATAATCAACAGAAGGAGTTACTGGTTATTCAGACCCGCTCAGGTGAAAAGCAAGTCTGTATCCGCTGAGCCTACCAGTTAACACCAATTCTGTTCCCCTATGTTCCACCAAAGACTCCTGACACTTCCTCAGCTACCACCATCCTGACCTTTCACAACCAGGAAGTGTTCTTGGATGAGATTTAAATTTTATAACACATTACCAAGTTGGTATACTCTGATTATGCAAAATCATCCCTATCAATTCCAAACTATTGTATTTCAAATTTCCAAACAACTTTCAAATGTGAAAAAAGCCTATGTTAGAGCTAGTGCCTGGCCATTTAAAAGTGTCTGAGAACAGCCTAACTACTGATAACTCATTCCAACGTTTGATAAATGGGTGGCCTTCATGCATACACTGTAACAGTGAAAATTAAAAAGGAGAAAAAAAAAAAAAAAAACACCCAGAGATGCACTGGTTATTCACAATCGGCAAAGTATTGGGCTGCTAACAGTTTTCAAGTTACCCTCTGTAAAGCCCAGACTGGTGAGTGGCTTTGAATCAAAGTGATTACTTAACCCTGGCAGTTATAACTAAAGTGCACTTTGACGGGCTCCGAAGCTTGTTACAAAGCCTACTGAGAGAGCATACCAACTACTTGGGCGTCCTCGTCCTCTTATTTTTCTCCCATGGAACACGGAGCCTGACACTTGAAACTCATCAGACAAACAGCACCTTGTTTCGGAGCTTTTGCGTTTCGTCTTTATTAATTATAAAGTCTACGGGGCAGAGATTTCCTTTGCGGGTGGGGGTGTGGGGCTAAGGATTAACCTAGTTCCTGCCTACGTAGGGAAGTCATCACAAATAAAGCATGTTCTCTCGCCCAAGTAACTTTTTATCATTTAGTCCTGCAATAACCCTAAGCACCAAACATCAGGCACTCGCAAGGCAGCGTCCACACCGCGTGCCCTAGGGCCGCCCGGGGCGGATCTGTCCATCTCTCGTTCCCCATCCACACGGCTCCCCTGGCCCTCTCCCGTCGTCCGTTCCAGGCCAGCTTTACCCGAATTTGGCTGTAAAATCTGCCACTTTCGCTGCCATGGCAAACCCAAG
Source organism: Orycteropus afer afer (assembly GCF_000298275.1). Classification (NCBI taxonomy): domain Eukaryota; kingdom Metazoa; phylum Chordata; class Mammalia; order Tubulidentata; family Orycteropodidae; genus Orycteropus; species Orycteropus afer. The sequence continues at coordinate 7,408,607 of NW_006921656.1, read as the reverse complement.
GCGCCCGTCCCAAGGGCAGACTTTCTTCCAAGTGGCCCAAACATTTCCTGAAGCCTTCCTGCGGGCCCCCTCCTCGCACTTCACCACACACGGGGGCCCACCTGCCTCCAGTCGCCGTCCCCGGGCCCGGGTCGCCCTGCCAACTCTCGCCGGGCAGCTGCACCCCGGGCCGCAGGCCTGCTACCCTGCTCTGCGTGTCCCAGCCCTCCCGGCAGGGGGCAACGGCACCCCCAGAGGCGGACCCCACGACACCTCCCAGGGGCTGGGTCTCAGCGCCTGCGAGTGTCCCCGGAAGGGGTCAGAGGGGGCCGCGCAGCCGGTGCCCTCCCCTGTCCTGACACCTTGTCCCCCACCACACTCACCTGGCGACGGTCGCCAAGGACCCGGCGAGGGTTCGGCGGCGGCAGGAGGCCCCTCTGCCGCCACCTTCCCTGCCCCTCTCCGGCCGCGCGTTCTGGGCCCGACGCGCGCTTGGAGGGGCGGGGGGCGCGGACGCGCGAGCCCGGGCG
>NW_006921656.1:7400028-7407998 GCF_000298275.1 Orycteropus afer afer | reverse complement strand
CGGCGAGCAGGGCCCGGCGGCGTCGGCGGAGAAAGCAGCCGTCATGGCGCGCGGCGGCGGCGGCGGCGGCTCCCTCCTGTCTCCCCGCTCCCTCGCCTTTAGTTTGACCTTTCCCTCCAGTGTGTCTGAGGGAGAGCGGCTGTGCGCGCGCGTGTGCATGTCCCTGTGTGTGTATGCGCGCGCGCGCGTGGGCAAGAGGCCGGGTTCGCTCCCCGACGCCTGACGTCACTGCCATGGCAACGGCGGTCCCCGCCCCTCGCTTCCAGTTTCGTGCCCCCGGCCTGCGGTGCATGTTCCAGAGCCTCACGTACTCACTCACACGCACGCACGCACGCACGCACGCACGCTAGGAGCGCGCGCGCCCAGAGCGCTAGGGGGTTTGGGAGAGAATCTGAGCCTCTTCCTCCCTCCCCTTTCCTCGTCCCCTCCCTGATTCCAACCAATCAGTGAGGAGGAGGCGTGGGCGGGAGGGCTTCGCTTCCAGAAGAACCTGAAAAATTTCCCGAGACTGAAAGAAAACCCAAGCTGAGCGACTGCGCATGCCCAGTGGTGGTGGGGGGCGGGTTGGACGGATATTTAGGAGCCGAAGGGGAAGTTTGGGTTTTTGAAGGAGGGTGTGCTCCAGAATTAGGAGGGAGCGCCAGTGTCAAACTGGGACAGCGTAGCCATAGTGTCAGGTAAGCTTAGAGTCGAGTCTAGCTCCACTTTTATCTTGCCGTGTAACCTTTGACTTGTTACTTAAATGAGGCTTGAGTAAAATGGGGCTAGTATATTCTTCCACTGTGGTTGTAAGGATTAAAAGAGATACGGGGAAAATGCCCACCTGGCGTGTGGTAGACCTGCAAAACAAACAATTCCAAATCACTATACATAACTCTGGGAGCTCTGGTAGCATGGTGCCTAAGGCATTTGACTGCTAACCAGAAGGCTGGCGGTTCAAACCTACCAGCCACTCCTTGGAAGGAAGATGGGGCAATCTACTTCCATAGTGATACTGCCTCGGAAACCCAAGGAGGGGTCGCTATGAGTCGGGTCTGACTCGATGGCAAATGACGACAACAACAACAGCCAACATAACTCTAATGGCCTAGTGCGTAAGACACTTGACTGCTAACCGGAAGGCTGGCTGTTCAAACCCACCAGCCACTCCTCAGAAGGAAGTTTGGGCAATCTACTTCCGTAGGGATACTGACTCCGAAACCCAAGGAGGGGTCAATATGAGTCGGATCTGACTCCAGGACAATGGGTATACATAACTATCGTCGTTGTTGTGTGCCGTGGAGTCAACCCGACTCACAGTACCCCCTCCTTGGGATCCCCAAACCAGATCTTCACCTTCCAGTGGATTCTGACTCATAGCAGCCCATGGGTTAGAGTAGACCTGCTCCTAGGTTTTTCTTTGCTGTAATCTTTGCCGAAACAGATCACTAGGCACTGGATTTGAACCGCCACCCTTGAGGTTTGTAGAAAATCATAACCTTATTTTACAAATGGGTACACAGGACACAGATGAAAAGATCAAATGACATGTTTATGTTCAGGTAGTGGCAGAGACTACTCAGTCCCCATATGTCATTTTCAATATTCTTTGCCCTATGTGGCCTTCTGTGGTAATTAAGGTTGTGTGTCAACTTGGCTGGGCCTGGTTTTGAGTGGCTGGGCAGCTGGCTGTAGTTAATCCCCATGATGAGCCTGGTCATCAACTCCGTGGTGGAATCTACTTGAGCAGCCGAGTAGCAGTATATAAGGAGAAGCCTTGAGAAAGGTCTCTGAGCTTTTTGGCACATCTGGGTCCTGCATTTGACCAAGTCTTCATTTAAGTGGCCTGCTGTGTTGTCTGCAAATCCCGAGACTGTTTTTGGACTTGAACTAGCAGCCTGCCATGTTGCTTGATGATTTTAGGACTGTGCCAGTTCACTTATTGACTGTGGGTTTGTCAACCTCAGCAGCCAGCAGCAGCCTGAGTGAAGAAAGCCTCCAGCTTCAGTGGGCTGGGAGCAAGAGGCAGAGCTGAAGCCCATGGTCAAAGGACTTTCACCCAGCCCCTAGAACCTGGCACTTTGCACTTGGACTTCTACCCTCCTAACTGTAAGAGAATAAACCCCTGTTCGTTCAAGCCATCCACTTGTGGTATTGTCTGTTAGAGTGGCACTTGATAACCAGTAATAGCATTGCAGAGAATAAATGGGAATAAAAACATGCCAGAAAAAATCCCTAAATAATTCCATTGCTGTTTGCGGAACCCTTCTGCGGTGTAGTAAGTTACATAGTATGGCTTTTCTAGCCATAAGTCTTTGTAAACTCTGTAGTGGAATTTGCTGTGAGCAACTTGAGTAGCTCCTGATGGTTAAAGTTACCCACCTGGGGTGTTTCTGTTGGGAGCAGCACGAAGCAATCTTCTGGGAAGTTCACTCTCTTAGGTGTATAGCATTCTGATGTTGGGATTGGTTAGTGGCCACTCTGCCAGGCTCAAAAGGAGCCCTTCTAGAGGCAGGAGTCTCTCTGACTGTCAGCTGAGAGATGCGAGAGACAAGCACTGCTGAGAGAGACACCAACAACATACTGCTGGGAGAAATAGAGACACCGAGAGACACGCACTGCTGGGAGAGAGACGGAGAGACCATCGGCTGAGAGACAGCGGGCTGAGAGAGACTGAGCGTGTTCCTGAACTTGAATTGTAGCCTGTTGCTTCCCTAATAAACCCCATAATCTGTGAGTTCTTTGTGGCCACTGGGTTATCGAACCCAGCAGGGAGGTGGTGGGTGCTGCGAGAGGAACAGTTTGTGTCAGGGCTGGAGGGAGGCAACATGTCTGCCCTCCCAGCAGTAGGCCTTGGGTTACTAATGGTGATTCTGTCTTCCTCTTGTGGGGTTAGAAGAGGTCAGAAGATACTGCCTCCCTGCCCCTTTGGCACCATCTTTGTTCTGCCTCGCTGCCCCCCACCTTCCAATAAAAAAAAAAGAAAAGAAAAGAGTTAACAACTCTGGACAAAAGGGCTGAACAACCATAAGGCAACTTTTGTAGAGCAGTCATTTAGCTTCTGCATATACATATGAAACAAGTGACAGAATGGTAGTGTTTTCTCCGTGGGGCCCCTTGGTTTCTTCTCCAGGTTTGGTTAAAGTGTAAACCCTTCACAATCTCTAGCTAGCTGAGGAAAGGATTAACTCAGTCCACCTAGAGATGCAAGACCAACTTCTCAGCCTACAAGATGCCTGTGACCTTAGGGCTAGACATCCCTGCATAGGGACCTTGGGATTCAGACACACTGGTGACCTCATCATTCCTCAAACTTGCACTTTGAGCCGTTTCCTCTGTTTTAGCTTTTAATTATTTACTGCCCTGTGCTATTTCTTGAATGCTGTGCCACTGTTGAACTCTTGATTTGGTTTAGTCTAGGATTAGGGCTTGACTTTAGGTTAGCCCTGTGGTGAGAGTTAGTGTCAGATCTACATTTAGGTTAGGGTTAGAGCTAGAGGCAGGATTAAAGTTTAGGGTTAGGGTTAAAGTTAGGATGATGTTCAGGAGCAGTTAGGGTTAGTGTAAGGATAGAGTTAGAGTTGGGTTAGGGGTATGGCTGGGGTTAGGGTTAAATACAAGTCTAAGACTAAGGATAGAGTTAAGTTTAGCATATGGATTAGATTTAGGTGTGTAATTAGGGATAGGGTTTGGTTTAGTGCTCGTGATAGGTTTGATCTAGCTTTTGGGTTAGGCTTAGGGTTAGATCTAGTGTTATGTTTAGAGTTAGGGTTTAGACTGTGATCTCGTGGTAGTGGTGTTAGGTGCCCTAGTGTCAGTTCTGACTCATAGTGGCCCGAAGTACAACCGAATGAAACACTGCCCAGTCCTGTGCCATTCTTAGAGTTGTTGCATCCGTATCAGTCCATCTTGTTGAGGGTCTTTCTCTTTTTCACTGACCCTCTACCAAGCACGATGTCCCTTTCCAGGGATTGATCCCCCTTGATAACATGTCCAACGTACATTAGATGAAGTCTCACCATCCTCACTTCTAAGGAGCGTTCTGGCTATACTTCATCCAAGACAGATTTGTTTGTTCCTCCAGCAGTCCATGGTATAATCTTCACCAACACCGTAATTCAAAGGCATCAACTCTTATTTGGTCTTCCTTATTCATTGTCCAGCTTTCACATGCATATGAAGTGATTGAAAATACCTTGGGTTAGGCATACCTTAGTCTTCAAAATGACATCTTTGCTCTTCAACACTTTAAACAGATCTTTTGCAGTAGATTTGCCCAGGGCAATACAATGTCTGATTTCTTGACTACTGTTTCCATGATGTTGATTGTGGATCTAAGTAAAGTGAATCCTTGACAATTTCAATGTTTTCTCCATTTAACGTGAAGGAATACTCATTATTTATTATGAGGAAGACTCATTAACAATCTGTGATATGCAGATGACACAACCTTGCTAGCTGAAAGTGAAGATGACTTGAAGCACTTACTGATGAAGACCAAAGACTGCAGTCTTCAGTATGGATTGCACATCAAAAAAACCCTCACAACTGGACCAATAAGCAACATCATAATAAATGGAGAAGAGATCAAAGTTGTCAAAGATTTTATTTTACTTGGATCCACAATAAACACCCATGGAAGCAGCAGTCAAGAAATTAGACATTATATTGCACTGGGCAAATCTGCTGCAAAAGACCTCTTTAAAGTGTTAAAGAGCAAAGATGTCATTTTGAAGACTTACATGTGCCTAACCTAAACCACAGACTATTGCAACTCGAGGCTTGAATTTTTACTTCAATTCTCTCAGTTTCAGGAATGCCAAGCATGTTCTTCCCTTTGGTTTTTTAACTCCAGGTCTTTGCACATTTCTTAATAATACTGACTTTGTCTTCTTGAGCTGCTCTTTGAAATTTTCTGTTCAACTCTTTTATCTTGGCATGTTTTCAATTTCCTTTAGCAACTCTCCATTCAAGAGCAAGTTTCAGCGTCTCTTCTGACATCCATTTTGCTCTTTTCTTCCTTTCCTGTCTTTTTAATGACCTTTTGCATTCTTCATGGATGATGTTCCTGATGTCATCCCACAGTTCCTCTGGTTTTCAGTCATTGATATTCAATGCATCAAATCTATTCTGTAGATAGTCTCTAAATTCAGGAAGGGTATAATCATGGTCATATTTTGGCTCTCATGATCTTATTTTAATTGTTTTCCGCTTCAACTTGAACTTGCATATGAACAATTGATGGTCTGTTCCACAGTCTGCTCCTGGCCTTGTTTTGGCTGAAGATACTGAGCTTCTCCATTGCCTCTTGGCACAGATGTAGTCAATCTGATCCCTGTGTACTCCATCTGGTGAAGTCCATGTATATAGCTGCCATTTATGTTGCTATGAATAAGTCATTGGTCTTGCAAAATTCCATCATGCGATCTCCAGTGTCATTTCTATCACCAAGGCTGTATTTTCCAACTACTGGTGGTTCTTTTTTTGTTTCCAACTCTTGCATTCCAATCACCAGTAATAATCAACACATCTTCATTTCATGCTTGGTCAATTCCAGACTGTAGAAGTTGGTAAAAATCTTCAATTTCCTCATCTTGGCTTTGGTGGTTGGTGCATAAATTTGAGTAACAGTAATATTAACTGGTCTTCCTTGTAGGTATATGGATACTATCCTATCACTGACAGCATTGTACTTTGACATTCTCAAGCTGAAAGAACTGAAGAAAAACTTGAAGGCTTCAATTCAATATTGAAAGATTCTATGGGCAAAATATTGAATGATTCAGGAAACATGAAAAGAAGATGGAGGGAACACACAGAGTCACTGTACTGTCAATGTTCATCCATTTCAGGAGTTGGCATATGATTAAGAACCAACAACATTGAAGGAAGAAGGCAAAGCCACACTGAAGGAATTGGTGAAGAACAAGGCTGCAGGAACTGATGGAATACCCACTGAGATGTTTCAACAAATGGATGCCATGCAGGAGACACTCACTTGTCTATGTCAAGAAATTTGGAAGACAGCTACTTGGCCATCTAACTGGAAGAGATACATATTCGTACCCATTCCAAAGAAAGGTGATTCCACAAAATGTGGAAATTATCAAACAATATCTATAATATCACACACAAATAAAATCTTGCTGAAAATAATTCAAAAATGGTTACAGCAATATATTGACAGAACTTTCAGAAATGCAAGCTGCATTCAGAAGAGGATGTGGAACAAGGGGTATCATTGTTGATATCAGGTGGATCTTGGCTGAAAGCAAAGAATACCAGGAAGATGTTTTCCTATGTTTCATTGACTATGTAAAAACATTCAATTGTATGGATCATAAATTATGGATAACATTGAGAAGAATGGGAATTCCAGAACACTTTATTGTACTCATGAGCAACCTGAACGTAGAGCAAGAGGCTGTCGTTCATACAGAATAAGGGGATACTGCATGGTTTAAAATGAGGAAGGAAGTGTGTCAGGGTTGTATCCTTTTACCATACTTACTCCATCTGTATGCTGAGCAAATAATCCAAGAAGCTGGACTATATGAAGAAGAGCATGGCATCAGGGTTGGAGGAAGACTCATTAACAATCTGCGATATGCAGATAACACAACTTTGCTTGCTGAAAGTGAGGATGACTTTAAGCACTTACTGATGAAGATTAAAGACTATAGTCTTTAGTATGGATTACATCTTGACGTAAAGAAAATGAAAATCCTCACAACTGGACCAATAAGCAGCATCATGATTAATGGAGAAAAGATTGAAGTTGTCACAGATATATTACTTGATTCCATAGTCAACACCAATGGAAGCAGCAACCAAGACATCAGACAACGTATTTCACTGGCCAAATCTGCTGCAAAAGATCTTTTAAAATGCTCAAGAGCAAAGATGTCTCTTTGAAGACTAAGGTGCACCTAACTCAAGCTGTGGTATTTTCAGTCGCCTCGTATGCATGTGAAAGCTGAACGATGAATAAGGAAGTGAGAATGGCCAGACTTCATCTCACCTACTTTGGTCATGTTGTCAGAAGGGACCAGTCCTTGGAAAATGGTATCATACTTTGATAGAGTAGGGTCAGTGAAGAAGAGGAAGACTCTCAACAAGATGGATTGACACAGTGGCTGCAACTGTGGGCTCAGGCATAGCATGGATTGTGAGAATGGTGCAGAACCAGGTAGTATTTCATTCTCTTGTACACAGGGTCACTGTGAGTTGGAGCCATCGCAACAGCACCTAACTATGTTATTATGTAGCATATTGGTCCAGTTGTGAGGCTTTTGTTTTCTTTATGTTAAGGTGAAAGGTGTAGTCTTTGATCTTCATCAGTAAGTGCTTCAAATCCTCTTCAATTTCAGCAAAGTTGTGTCATCTGCCTATCACAAGTGGTTAATGAGGCTTCTTCCAATCCTTATGTCATGTTCTTCTTCATATAGCCCAGCTTCTCAGATTATTTACTCAGCATACAAATTGAACAAGTAAGGTGAAAGGTTACAACCCTGACACACATACCTTTCCTGATTTTGAACCAGGCAGTATCCCCTTGTTTTGTTTGAACAATAGCCTCTTGGTCTATGTGCAGGTTTTGCATAAGTACAATGAAGTGTTCTGGAATTACCATTCTTCTTAGTGTTATCCATAATTTGTTAGGATCCACGCAGTTGAATGCCTTTGCATAGTCAATAAAACACAGGTGAACATCTTTCTGGTATTCTCTGCTTTCAGCCAAGATCCATCTGACATCAGTAATATCCCTCATTCCATGTTCTCTTCTGAGTCTGGCTTGAATTACTGTAAATTCACTTTGAATGTACTGCTACAATCATGTTTGAATTTTATCTAGGGTTAAGTAGTGTTGTTGTTGTTGTTAAGTGCCGTCGAGTCATTTCCGACTCATAGCGACCCCATGCACAGCAGAACGAAACACTGCCCGATCCCGCGCCAGCCCCACAATCCCTGCTATACTTGAGCCCATCATC
>NW_006921656.1:7389576-7398378 GCF_000298275.1 Orycteropus afer afer | reverse complement strand
GTTCAGCTCTTTTACCTTTCCATTTCTTCCATTTGCTTTAGCGATTCTCCGCTCAAGGGCAAGGTTCAGAGTCTCTTCTGTCATCCACTTTGGCCTTCTCTTCTTTTCTTGTCTTTTTAGTGATCTCTTGCTTTCTTCATGGATAATGTTCTTGATATCTTCCCATAAGTAGTGTTAGGATAGAGTTAAACATAGAGTTAAGGTTAGTGTTAGGGTTAATGTTAGAGTTAAGGTTAGGTTTAATCTAGGGTTAGGGTTGATGTTCGATCTTGGTTTTGGTTATGATTAGTGTTCGGGGTTAGGGTTGAGATTAGGTTTACGGTTAGAGTTGTGTTTAGATCTCGGGTTATGATTAGTCTTGGTGTTAAGTTTAGCATTCAGGTTAGGGTTAGATCTAAGATTATGGTTAGGTTCAGAGTTAAGATTAGGATTAGATCTAGATTTAGGGTTAGAGTTAGGATTATGTTTACATTGCATGTAACAAGGATATGAAAGTCGACAACACATTTTTGGAATGAGAAAACAATATATATTGTTTCTCCTGTTGAAATATGAAGAGTCAATGGAGTATTTTTGGTTTTCAAAGTACATTGTGTATAACAAGATATCAAAGTCTCCAGTTCTTGGAATGAGAAAAAGATGCACACTTTCTCACATTCAAGTACATGGAGTGAAAAAAGGATTTTTGGTTTTCAAGCAACGTCATGTGTAACAAGGATTTGGAAGTTCCCCAAATATTTCCTGAATGCAAAATCAATGTACAGTACTCTCATTCAAATAAATAAAGTTAAAAGAATTTTGCATGCTATCAAAGTACACTTCGAGTTACAAGGAAGAATGTTCTTAATATATTCCTTGACTGACAAAACACTACACAGATTGCCCCATGCAAGTACTTGAAGTCAAGAGCGTTATCCCTGTTCTCAGAGTACATCCTGGGTAACTAGGATACTAGAGACCTCAGGACATCTTTTGCATAAAAGAACAATGCACAATTACTCCCATTGAAGTTCTTCATGTCAAAAAGTTCTGGACGTTTAAAAGTGTATTGTGTGGACAAGGACACAAATGTTTCTATCACATGCTTTGAATTAGAAAACAATATACAGTTTCTCCCATTCAAGTTCAGAAAGCCAAAATTATATATATATGTATTTTTTTTTTGCTCTTAAAGAACATTGTGTGTCACAGGGATATGAAAGTAATTATTGGAATGAAAAACAATGTATAGCTTCTCATCTAAACAGGAAGTCTAAGAAGTGTTTTTGGTTTTCAAAGTACATAGAGTGTAACAAACAAAAATATGAAAGTTCTCAATGAGGAAACTATGTACAGTTTCTCCAATTCAAGCTCATGAAGTCAAAATAATTTTGCATGCTATCAAAGTGCACTATGTTTTATTAGGACAAGAATGTTCATGATACATTGTGTGGATGAGAAAACAATGTAGTTTCTCCCTGTCTAACTGTTTTAAAAGTTTGTGTCTGTCTCCCTGAAGTCCCTGGGTGGTGCAAACAGTTCAGGTGCTGGGTTGCTCACTGAAAGCTTCGAGGTTCAAGTCCGCTTGAAGGTGCCTCAGAAGAAAGGGTTCATGATCTGAAAAACTGGCCATTGAAAACCCTGTGGAGCACAGTTCTACTCTGACATACGTGGGGTTGCCATGAATCAGAGTGGACTGGATGGCAGCTGGTACCGGTTTGGTGTGTTGCCTTGTCTGTTGTATCTCCACACCTGGTTCTGATGTTGGGAAAAGACATCATTCAGTCTCTCAAATATGCCATGAGGTTTCCCCACTTTCTTTCCAGGAATTCACTTGACCCTTCTGAGTTCCACTTTAAGTGTAATCTCATCCCCAAAGTCTTACTGGATCTACTCAGAATGACTTAGCCTCTTCTCCAGCCCACTAGGTGGATACCTTGCTTCGGCACTTATCCTAGAAGACTTTGAGCTCCATTGCTTGTGCACATGAGCACTCCAGAAAGCTTCTCTGAACACCCACGTGTGAGCTGGCTGTTCCTATTCCTTGCTCCCATAGGACCCTGTGATCTAACAAATCACTGCCCTGGCTTAGTTCCTAGTGCTGCTGTAACACAAACACCACATGTGCATGGCTTTAACAAACAGAAATTGATTTTTTCACAGTTAGGAGGGTAGAAGCCTGAATTTGGGGTGCCAGCTCTAGGGGAAGGCTTTCTCTATCGGCTCAGGAGAAAAGTCCTTGTCTTTCAAGTATCTGCTCCTGGGTGATCTTCATGTGCCTTGCCATCTCTTCTCCTCAGGCTCTGATTCTAAGTTTGCTTGTTTAATATGTTGTTGTTTTTTTTTTTTAATCTCAAAAGAAATTGATTTAACACATACCCTACACTAATACTGTCTCATTAACACCTGTTCCCAGATGGAATTATAACCATAGGTATAACACTGCCATCAAGTCGATTCTGACTCATAGCGACACTCCCTTGGGTTTCTGAGGTAGTATCTCTACGGAAGTAGATTGCCCAGTCTTCCTTCCGAGGAGTGGCTGGTGGGTTTGAACTGCAAGCCTTCTGGTTAGCAGTTAAATATCTTAAGCACTACAGCATCAGAGCTCCCAACCACAGGTATAGTATGGGGGTTAGGATTTACAACACATATTTTTGAAAGACATAATTCGAACCATTACATACCCTTTCCTTTAAGGTTGATTTATTTGCTTTCCTCATCTGACTGTGAAGACTTTAATGAGGAGCAGGAACCATGCCCAGGTTCACTGTTTCAGCAGCTCAGTACCACAACACAACCCAACTAGCTGTTAGTGACTGAAAGGGCTCCCTGCCTAGATTGTAAGGTTCTTAGTTAGAGGCAGCCTTCACCTTGTTTACATCTCAGAACCAAGGATTTTCTGGGAAGTTACGAGTTCCTAATACATCCTGAACAACTCTACAGCACACCAGAAATTACATGGTCACCATGATGCAATGAAAGAAGGCATTGGCAGTCCGCAAGATAGTGAGCGTGAAGTAGGAATCTAGTAGGGGAGGGGCCTAAAGTCCCCAACAGCTGCTGCTGTGGCTACGGAATGAGAGATTTTCAGATGTTGTGAAGGATGAGAGAAAAGCCAAATACTTAAAGGGGCATCTGTGATGTTGTTCAAAGAAAAGATAAAAATTATGCAAAGAGGAGGAGTCTTGAAAAAGAAAAGCAAACTGTTTCTTTCTGATCTGGTAGCATGTGCCTTTGTCTAATTTGGCACAATAACTTGAAGCCTTCTGGAATTCTTGTGTGTTATGTTGTTCTTCCCTTGATATGCTGTGTAGCACTATGTGTATGTGAGTCTTGTGTCATTAAGCTTAGTTCCCATATCATTGATCATGTTAATGGCACTGCCCAACCACAGAGCCATTCTCAGCTTATCCCTATTTCCGTTCCATCAGTCTCTGAGTCCCATCAAGTCTTCCTTCAAATGCCTATGTTGTTGGCTGCCATGGTGACCCCATGCACAATGGAACAAAATGCTGCTTGTTCCTGCACCATGCCCACGATCTGCTGGGTGTCAAACTACTGTGACCCATAGCGTTTTTATTTTCAGAAGTATATCACCAGGTCTTTCTTCCTAGTCTGTCTTACTCTGGAAATGCCATTAAAACAAGTTCAACACCATAGCAACACACGAACCTCCATTGACAAATGATAGATTGGCTTCTCTGGAAAATTGAACCAGGGTCTCTCTCATGGAAGATAAGACTTCTACCACTGAACCACCACTGCTGCTATGGTAGTCATTAATGTTCCCCACCCCTAGCCATTGCCTAGTCTGAGCCCTCTTTCACATACACCCTAGAGTCCAGGGGGACCTTTCTGAGAAGCAGAAAACTCAGCATGCCCCCAAACAGCTTACATGTCTTCCATGGCTCCTCCTCCTTCTTCAGGAATGAGACCACATTTCTTCAGTGGTTCTTCATGCTCTGTTTTCAACTCATTTCTCCAGCCACGTCTCTCATTACTTCTGCACAAGCTGCTTTACTGTACATATGTTGAAAACTTCCAGCTTCTTAAATATATGTTCTTTGTGCCTGCAGGTCCACCTGTTCAGAGTTCTCTCCTCAGTCCCAGGTCAGTCTCATCCATGTTTCTAGGCCTGTGAGAAGAGTTCACAGTGGACCTGTGGTGAAGGTCTTACTCTGTAAATACTTCATGTGTTTGCATGTCTCTGCTCTCCACGAGGGTGTGGGACTACTCGAGGGCAGGAACCTTGGCTTTGCTTACTCAGGTTTGAAGATTTAATGTCTGCCATTGTACCTGGCCCACAACAGACATGCGGTAATTGTTTGTTGAAGGAATGAATGAGTGAATACATTACAAGTTGCCTGGTGGGAAAAAGCTGCTACTATCTTTCTTTGATTCTTCACAAAGTCATGCCCGGTATTAAACAGGTTGTAAGTAGGTACTCAGAATAGCTACAAATGAATGAAAAGTCAGTAAAGAAGTATTGAAAAAAAAGGTATTAAAAATTTAATAAATTTAACCAGGGAGCTCTGGTGGCATAGTACCTAAGGCATTTGACTGCTAACCAGAAGACTGGCGGTTCAAACCCAACAGCCACTCTTTGGAAGGAAGATTAGGCAATCTACTTCTGCAGAAATACTGCCTCGAAAACCCAAGGAGGGGTTGCTATGAGTCAACTCAGCTGATGGCAGTGAGTTTTATTTTTTAATTAAAAATTTACCATGTTGTCAGGGATTACGTTTACTACTCTCCACTCATTCCCTCAGTTCATCTTCCAACGTCCTTTTACAGTAGACATTGTTATTCACATCTGCAGGTAAGGAAACCAGAGCTGGATGAGGGGATGTGACTTGATCAAGGTCACTCTCTTAGTGGGTGGCCAGCGGGAGGTTTGACTGCACGTTCACTTGACGTTGGAATAAATCATTGCATAAGGTATTCTGCTGCTGCCGTTGATGTGATGTCAGTGGTGATGGGGGTGACGGTTTTGACAGTCTTCTTCTCTTCACTGCTTTGTCATGGCCACAGGCTCCTTCTTTCTGCCAGAGAGGTCAGAGCTCCCCTTGCTCCAGATGAAGAAACCTGAACATATGACCTGCAGTGAATGTGCCTAGGGCAGGCTAACTTGTGGTCTCACATTTCCTTTTTTAGACTTGTTTTCCCATAACTGAAGCCAAAATTACTTATTTTTAAAATATAAGTGTTGAGAATATGACACAAAATGTTTACAGTTGGCCTTTAGGATCCAAAGAACCCCACCCAAAAACCAAAGCCATTGCCATGGAGTTGATTCTGACCCACAGCACCCCTAGAGGACAGAGTGGAACTGCCCCAGGGGGTTTCCAAGGCTGTCAGTCTTCACAGACCAAAGCAAACCAAACTCACTGCCATGGAGTTGGATCTGACTCATAGCAACCCCTCCTTGGGTTTCTGAGGCAATATCACTATGGAAGTAGATTACCCCATCTTCCTTCCGTGAAATGGCTGGTGGATTTGAACCGCCAGCATTCTGGTTAGCAGTCAAATGTCTTAGGCACTACACCACCAGAGCTCACAAAGCCCAAACCAAACCCATTGCCATGGAGTCGATTCTGGCTCACAGTGCCCCAGAGGACAGAGTGGAACTGCCCCACAGGGTTTCCCAGGCTGTCAATCTTTGCCGAAGCAGACTACCTCATCTTTCTTCCAGTAGCTTGTGGGTTCAAGCCATCGACCTATTGGTTAGTGGCCGAATGCTTTAACCACTACACCACCAGTGCTCCTTCTGAAGGATCCAGCTAAAGCTTTTCTTTGAAGGCTTAAAAATAAAACCATTTTTGAATTATTGACATTTTTAGTTTACAAAGAGTTAAAGTGTCTCTCGGCATTGAAAAGGCAACCGTCAAAAAGTTGGGCTTGAAAAAAGATCTGTTGTGTGTGTTGTGTGTGTGTTTGAGCTGGAATCCATTCAACAGCAGTAGGTTTGGTTTTTTTTTGTGTGTGTGTGTCTATGTGTGTATGTGTATGTGTGGGTGTTTAAGTATCTCATTAGGAGGAAAGGAAGAACATTCTGCTTGTATCTTGATGGGCTCTCCTGAACCATGATTACCGAAAGGCCCTTAGAGTTTGTGTGGGGCTCCAGCAGTGTTACAAGCATACCCTTGACTGAATGGTGCTCTCCTCTGTCTGGGAAGGTCAACATCTTTGACCAGAACATAAGTTTCTGGGTGAGGTGGTGAATGAGGGAGAAATGGGGCTGTGGAGCAGTGAGAGCCCATATCTACCCAGTTAACCAGACCAGCTCAATCAATCCTGGTGATGATCGAGGTGAATCAGTTGTCCCACCCTCATAGCTTGTTATGACTGACTGACGACTGAAGCATTGAGAGTTGGCTGCTGTGTGCAGGGTGTGGAGTCCCTGGGTGGTTCATATGCTCAGTTTGAAATTCAGCCATGGACAACCCTGTGGAGCATAGTTCTAGTCTGACACACATGGGTCGTCATGTGTTGGAGGGGACTCAGCAGCAACTGATGTGTTTTTGGTGTAGGCTATGAACTGCTCAGTCCCATCCTCCAAAAAACAACCAACCAAACCAAAACAACCCAAGGCCCTCAAGTCGATTCCAACTTACAGCCACCTTACAGGAAAAAGTAGAATTATCCTATAGGGTTTCCAAGGTTGTAAATCTTTACAGAAGCTGTATTACTCTACCTGCATAAACATGTAGCAGTCCTGAGTGATATGTACAAGGCGTGTCTTTTTCTAGTTTGGCAATTTAAATTATCCTGATCCTGCCTTTGCTAATATATATAGATCGATATTTATTGACTACCTACCAGTTATCTCAGAAACTTACATGATTTATTTTTTCTACAAAAGTATATCTAAAGACTTGTATTTCAAAGCTTATTAGGCAAATATTATCACCATTCATTTATTTATTCTAATAAACAACCATTGAACATTTGCTAAGTGCCAGGCATAATTCAAAGGGCGAGATTCAACAAATGTTTTGATCAACAACTACAAATCTTAGAAAAGCTATTAACTGATTCCTTTAAAAATGAAATCTTACACTTTTTTCCCCAGTTCATTTACGCCATTTTATTTATGGCAGTGTTCTCTAAGTACTCTTCATTTCATAGACACTAATCTACTAAAACCTGGAAAGAACATTTGGTTCATCCATCTCAAACAATCCAATATAGTTGGATTCCCTGGTGAATATAATGTATTGATATACTTTACTATTTTTTGTTCTCCACGTTTGAGAATATTGGCTGCTTTAAGGATCTCCTGGGAGCACTGGGGAAACTACTCTTAGTAGAGTGAGTCCATGGCTCCATTTCCCAGGAAGAGAGTAATTACACCTGGATCCCTGGTTCACTCTGTGGAGGAAAACTGCTCTCCAAGCAGAAACGTTTGATTTGGGTTGTTACATGAATAAGAAAGAACTGAGAATTTCAGGATTTATGATAGCAGCTAGCTGTACTCAGTGGGCTAATTGGAAAACTATAAGTAATATGACCACATTTACACTTCAAGTTTGTGGAGCTTCTCATATTGTTAATGTTAAATTCTTATTTTTGGAACACCCAATTAAGGGAGCCTTTGCCTCTAGTAGTCTTTATTACCTTGGTTCCACATCAGTGATGACCTTGTGTGTGAATGTCACTGCTGGAAAAGTGTTAGGTGCAGTTGCAGAAACCATAATTAGTAAAACAAAAGAAAAACCCCAGGAAGAACCAACATACACAGAGTCACAGGGAACTTTTACAGTTTTCACTCTCAGCATGGCAGCATCAGCACCTTCCTTGCCATTATTTTTTTTAAGTCAGCAGGTTGAAGAAGTCTGAAATAATAGTCTCGACTGTTGTAGCAACTCAGAAAGAATGAATGTGTTGTCCCCAGGAAGGTGGTGGGCTCTCCCTTTTATGAACCATGCTTCTTCTCTGCATTTTGCCCTATGCCCTCACATGGCATGAAGGTTATGCCAGGTCTTTGGGTTTGAATACCTCCTCAGCTCCTCCAGAAAGACTGGAGTTAAGAGCTGGAATTGCCTGTCAATATTTTATGTCAGAAACAGTATGAAAGAGCTCAGTGTGGCTGAGTGAGATTTGCATTCTTCCCAAGATTGGGGTTCAGGGTCTACCTTCTGCTGGCCAAGATTTTACCCTGAGGCAAGCCACTCAGTGTTTCTGTTGGACTGACAATTTGGACCAAGCAAGAGGCTAAGAGGCATAATTCACTAAGAACTAGAGAGATGAGTTTTGCTAAATTATAGTCAGAGCCATGCATTCAGGGGAGCTGCAAAAGTCATGCCTGTCAGGTGTATTCAAAATCAACAGCCTAGTACTCTTGCTGAACACACTGAAGCTATGGAAGAAAGCTTTGCACCAATTTAGATAACAAATTCAATAGTCATTATAATAATAATTCTTTTTAGGATCCTCAGTAATGAATGGTAATGATTATCTATTAAGTGACCAACATGTGCAAGGTGCTCTGCGAAGTGATTTATGTATGTCAGATATTTAGCATCATAATAGCCGTGCAAGGTGTTGTTGTTGTTGTTAGGTGCTGTTGAGTCATTTCTGACTCACAGTGGCCCCATGCACAGCAGAATGAAACACCGCCTGATCCCGCGCCAGCTCCATGATCCTTGCTATACTTGAGCCCATTGTTGCAGCCACCGGGTCAGTCCATCTTGTCGAAGGCCTTCCCCTCTTTTGTCGACCCACCACCTTACCAAGCATGACATCCTTCTCCAGGGAATGGTCCCTTCTGACAACATGACCAAAGTAGGTGAGACGAAGTCTGGCCATTCTCACTTCCAA
>NW_006921656.1:7381812-7387441 GCF_000298275.1 Orycteropus afer afer | reverse complement strand
TGATAAAAGTCTTCAATTTTCTCATCTTTGGCCTTGATGGTTGGTGCGTAAATTTGAATAGTAGTCTACCGTTCAAGGTAGAACTTATCCCATCTTATGGAAGGAGAAAGAGAAATTCAGAGCATATAAGTAACTTGCCCACCCTCACCAGTGCTGATGTCAGTGTACTTAAAGAGTATTTCTTCAAAAAATAACGTAAGGGCCCTAACACATGGCATAAACACACTATCAAACATAACTAAAAACATACAAATAGCAGCAGAAGAACTAGGCAACTGGGACCTCCTAAGAATTAAATATGTTACATGCATCATAAGACTTCACCCAAAGAATAAAAAGAGAACCTACAGAGTGGAAAATATTTTGGCGATGACATGTCTGACAAGAGTCTAATCTCTAAAATTTATGGAAAACTCCAACACCTCAACAACAAATAGACAAACAGTCCATTTAATGAGTGGGCAGAGGACATGAGCAGATCCTTTACCTGGGAAGACATCCAGGAGGGTAACAAACATGAAAAGATATTTGTGATCATAGGCGTTATAGAGATGCAAATCAAAACTACAGCAAGATACTGTCTCACCCTGGCGATAATGGCACTGATCGAAAAAACAGAACAACAAATGCTGGGGAGACTTTGGGGAGATTGCATCTCTTACCCTTTGCTGGTGGGACTGCAAAATGGTACAACCACTGTGGAAATGGTATGGCTCTCCCTTAAAAGCTAGAAACAGAAACATCATACAATCTAGCAATTTCACTCCTAACTATCTATCCTAGAGAAATAAGAGCTATGATACGAATAGACATATGCTCACCCATGTTCATTGCAGCATAATTCACAATAGCGAGAAATGGAAACAACCTAAATGTCCATCAACAGATTAATGGATAAACTGTGGTACACACATACAATGAAATACTACACAATGATAAAGGATAATGATGAATCTGAGAAATATAACAAGGGTGAATCTGGAAGGCATTACGCTGAATGAAGTAAGTCTATCACAAAAGGGCAAATACTGTATGAGACCAGTGTTACGAAAAGTCAAGAACAGATTTATGCATAGAAACATTCTTTGATGGTTGCCAGGGATGGGAGGGGGCTGGAGGGAGAATTACTAACTAGATAGTACACAATGATTAGTTATTGTAAAGGGAAAAGCAATGCACAGTAGGGATGAAGTCAGCACAGTGTGACCATGGTGAAGGAAGACAATGAGAGGTACATAAGAATATGAATCAGAATTGACTTGATGGCAGTGGGTTTTGTTTTTGTTTGTTTGTTTACGGTAAATTCTATAGCACAAACAATCCTGCAACAACAGTAATAACAATAATTTTTGAGTAAATAACATAGGTAAATATGTTTGCTGAATAGGTGAGGGAGGTCTTACAGGAGTACATTTGTGCACCTATAAAAGTATGGTTGAGGATATTTCTGCCTAAATATTTGTAAATGGTACATGCATACTCATATATGTATATATGGTGAAGCACATGGGGGCACAATTATAGGAACTATAATTCCTGTTGACTCAGGATTGAACTACTGGACTTGAAGGCTAAGAACCCATAGTCTCAGGGGGATATCTAGGTCAATTGGCAAAACACTGTTCATAAAGATATAGTCTATAGCCTAGTCTGGTGAGTAGCACTTGGGGTCTTAAAAGTTTTTGAGCAGCCATCTAAGAAGCAACTATTTGTCTCTTCCAGCCTGGAACAAAGAAGAATGAAGGTAACCAAAGACTCAAAGATGTAATTAGTCTAAACAGACTAATGGCCCACATAAACCTCTAGGTTCTTCTAACCTGAGACCAGAACTAGTTGGTACTACTACTACTGTCCATGCTGATCAGGACCACAGTAGAAGATCGGGTTAGAATGAGTAAAAATGCGGAACAAAATAAAAAAAAAAAAGAAGAGAGACCACACTTATGAAAGAGACTGGAGAAACCCCTGAGACTGTTCCCCTAAGACAACTTTGTAACTTGAAACTCCAGACACTCCCAGAGGCCACCCCTCAGCCAAATAATAGGCCTATAAAATAAACAATACCACCTGTGAGCAATGTGCTCCTAAAAACAGTCATCTATACCACACCAAAACGGCAACATTTGCTCAAAACCAAAGATGAGAAGGCATGGAGGGACAGGGAAACTGGACGAATGGAAATGGGGAGCCTGGGACGAAATGGGGAGAGTGGTGCTACATCGTGGGGTTGCAACCAATGTCACAGAACAAACTGTGTATGAATTATTGTTGGGAAAACTAGTTTGGTCTCCAAACTTCCACCTAAAGCACAATAAAGTGTTCAGAAAAAGAAAATATGTAAGAATTACCTATGTAAGAGCTAATCCAAACCCAGGGACGTAGTAAGTTTTTTACTGGAAAATTTGAAACAGGTACAAAAATTGTTCATCAAGCAGCTCATATCAGGAATAATTTAGAATTAAAGGGTTTTGAATGATCTTCAGCTTATTTTTTTGGGAGGAGAGCCAAGTCCTTAATAAGAATTTCTGCAAAAGAGGGACCTGGAGCTGAATCTTATTTATAGAGGCAAAAGTTTATTTTTGTTTCAGTCTCACATTCTTATTCTCCACTTGAAGTCGCCAATTAATGCAAGAATAGCAAATAATGTGAAGACTTAATTTTGCATAGCCTAGTCCTTTTTTTTCCCTCCTGCAAGTTCTTCATTTAGCTGAAGGCAAGTTTCTGCTGAGTCATTTAATATTCTCCTCACTTGCCATTTCTGTATTCCACAGGAAGAATGCAGGCATGCTTCACTTTGTGGAACAGGCATAGCTCTATTCGTGTTTAGCAAATACTTGTGTAAAAATGGGGTATATTTAATGGTGTGCTGTAGTGAGCTCATACTGGCTCACAAGAGCGGATTATGTACATCTCTTCTTGACTCTACTTTCAGTGACATCACATTGGTAGCTTGAAAACAGCTGTGATGGGAGTATTTACATCATGGAAACTGGCAGATGCTACAAACCAGGACCCCTCACTCACCCCACAGCCGTTTGTCAACCATTTACTGGCATGCTGCTGGGTAGGCTGTATTATATGCTCAAAACTATTAGCTTTCATTTTCATTTCCATTTGCTGTCCACTTCCTGCTGCCCCTCCCTGTGGGAAGGGTATAGTTTTCATCACTGGAGTTAGGCTTGACCATGTGACTGTCTCTGGTCAATGCAATGGGACCAGAAGTACACATGCCATTTCCCAGCACAAGAACATTTGCCCATTTTTTCTTCTTCCTCTGCCACAATCTGACATGTCACAGATAGTGTTGACTTCTTCAGTCTGAGCCCTGGAATAAAGAGGACATGGAGCAAAATCACAGCCAACCTGTAAAGGACATGAATGTGAGCAAGAAATGTCTTCACTGTTGTAAGCCACCCAGATGGTGGGCCTGGTTATGACTCCAGTGTTATGTGGCTAAGCTGACAGATACAGCAATGGAGACTTAAAATTGGAGTGCTCCCATGGCAGAAAACCTAAATTATGTGGCATAGACTCTGGGGCTTGGGAGCGGGAAGCAAAATATCTGACATTGGAGGATGGAAAAATGGTAGCCCATGTTATTTAGTGTCAATCCATTTGGTAAAATGGTCACCTAGGTTCACTGGGAAGACACATATGGACTGAATGAGCTCGTGCTTAGGCGAAGTGGTTGTAAAAAAAGAAATGCTACTCATGCCCAGCTTGCTATGGACTGTAGAGAGTTCTATATGAGGTCCTATAGAGTTAGCACTGGGAAGATTGTCCATTTTGCAAGCAGAGGTGAAAGGGAATAGAAGGAGCCTAGAAATTTGAGGACTCAGAGGACAAGAAGATATAATTGATTCTGATTTCATCCAATGAAAGATATACAGATCTCTAGTACAAAGGCTAATTAAACTTCAGCCGTGTGGCAAGGACCAAATCAAAAGGATAGCACTGTTACAGATTGAATTGTGTCCTCCAAAGAGCTATGGTAAAGTCCTAACTCCTACACCATAAATGTGACCTTGCTTGGAAATGGGGTATCAAGATGTTATCACTGAACATGAAGTCATGCCAGAATAGGGTGGGTCTTACATTACAGAAGAATAGTCAAGGAGGAAGAGACAGAGGAGGGACAGCAGTGTGACAAGAGGCAGATGTAGCTGTTTGGCAAGTCCGCGAATGCCGGAGACTGCTAGGAATGCCCAGAAGCTGGGAAAAGAGGCATGGAACAATTTCTGACTCAGAAACTTCAGAAGAAATCAACATGGCTGATATCCTGATTTAGACTCGGAGCCTCCAGAACTGTGAACAATCAATTTCTGTTCTTCAAGCCACCTACTTCTGTGGTGTTTGGTCATAGCAGCCTTAGGAAACTAAGGCAACTTCTATTAAAATGTCTAAATTGATTAAAGTTTTCAGTTGGACAGAATGGCTCAGGGAAAAGAGATGAAAAATGCGGCTCTCAGATTGAAGCCTGATAAATTCCAGTTGCCTACAATTAAGTCTGAAGAGAGATACCCAGAAAAGAATTGTGGATGTCTGTTTTGAATCAAATAGATAAGAATGCGAGAAAGTTATATTGCCAAGAGTCACTAGCCTGGACTGAAATAGATGATAACCGTTTGAGCCTTGAAGTAACTTTTGAATGACCAACTTTCTGTGGGCAGGAAGGAGGCAGAGAAAGCTGCTCAACCCTCAAGGAGGACATATCTCCAATGCCCTTCATAAATGTGTCTTAGGAAAGTAATACCAAAGGAAGAACCTCCTTGAGGACAGAGCCAAGAGCCATACAGAATAATAGACTGGGTCCTACTCTTCTGGAACCCAAAGAAAATTTGATAAGGGAATGTTCCCCACCCTCAGGACAGGTGGTTGTGGCAGTTAAGGTTGTGCGTCACCTTGGCTGGGCTGTGATTCTGATTGGCTTGGCAACTGGATGTACTTATTCCCCATGATGAGATTGGATGTGGTGTAATCAACTCCATGGTGGAATCTGCTGTGAGCAGCTAATTAAATGCCTTCAGGATACAGCCTGCTTCCAGTATATATGGAAAAGCTTTGGGAAAGGTTGCCAGCTAATTTTAGCACATCTGGATTTTGCATTTTGCATTTTGGAGTATTCATTTCCTGTTCCTGTACTTGAACCAGTGGCCTGCCCTGTGGGGATTGTGTGAATTTACTTGCCAACCTTGGGGTTTGTTAGCCTCAACAGCCAGCTGCTGCCTGAATTAGGAGATGCCTCTAGCTCCAGTGGACCTGGAACAAGAGGCAGTGGTGAAGTCCAAGATTGAGGGGCCTTCACCCAGCCCCTAGAGTGGGCATTCTGAATTTGGACTTCTGAATTGGCTTCCTAAACTGTAAGAGAGTAAATTCCTGTTTGTTCTCCCTTTGTGGTATTTCTGTTATAGCAGTACTAGAGAACCAAGACAGTGGACCTTGCAACATCGGCTCAGTAGGCTTCCAGAATTGCTGTGGGCAATGACTTCTGTGTGCCTGATAGTCTTCCACTTTCTGAATGACAGTTCATTTTGGTTATCCTACTCCGGGTGGCCCTGGCACACACCTTTCCTAATTTTAAACCATGCAGTATCTCCTTGTTCTGTTCAAATGACTGCCTCTAAGCCTA
>NW_006921656.1:7379710-7380892 GCF_000298275.1 Orycteropus afer afer | reverse complement strand
TTCTTTCTTTCCTGTATTTTTAATGACTTTTTGCTTTCTTCATGTATGATGTTCGTGATGTCGTCCCACAACATGTCTGTTTTTTAGTCACTGGTATTTAGTGTGCCTATTCTTCAGCTCACTCTAAATTCATGTGGGTTACAATCAAGGTCGTATTTTGGCTCTTTGTGGACTTGTTTCAATTTTCTTCAGCTTCAGTTTAAACTTGCATATGAGCAGTTGAGGTCCTGACTTTGTTCTGACTGATATTAATCTTTGCCATCATTTCTTCTTACAGATGAAGTTGATTTGATTCCTATGTATTACGTTTGTCATAGTCCTCATGTATAGTCACCATTTATGTAATTGAAAAAAGGTATCTGCAATAAATAAGCAGTCGGTATTGCAAAATTGTATCATGTAATCTCTGGCATCATTTCTATTACCAACACTACACTTTTCAACTACCAGTGATTCTTCTTTGTTTCCCACATTTGCATTTCAATTATCAGTAATTATCAATGCATCTTAATTGCATTTTTGGTCAATATCAGACTGCAAAAGTTGGTAAAAATCTTCTGTTTCTTCATCTTAGGCTTCAGAAGTTGGTGCATAAATTTGAAGTGTAGTAGTATTAACGGGTCTTTCTTGTGGGCATATGGATATTATCCTGTGAATCACTGACAGCATTGTATTTCAGGATAGATTTTGAAGCATTCTTTTTGACAATGAATGCAGCACCATTCCTTTTCAATTGTCATTCCTGTCATAGACCATATGATTGCCTCTTTCAAAATGGCCAGTACGAGTCCATTTCAGCTTACTAATGCCTAGGGTATTGATCTTTATGCATTCCATTTCCTTTTTAATAACTTAAAGTTTTCCTAGCTCCATACTTCATACATTCCATGTCCTGATTATTAATGGATGTTTGCAGGTGTTTCTTCTCATTTTGACTCATGCCCCATTAGCAAAGGAAGGTCCTGAAAGCTTTACTCCAACTACATCATTAAGATCAACTCTATTTTAAGGAGGCAGCTCTTCTTCAGCTGTATTTTGAGTGCCTTCCAACCTGAAGGGATCATCTTCTGGCCATATATCAGACAGTGTTTCACTGCTATTCATAAGGTTTTCAGTGGCCAATTTTTTTCAGAAGTAGACTGCCTAGTCTGTCTTAGTTGGAAGTTCTTCTAAAATCTGTCT
>NW_006921656.1:7357040-7376320 GCF_000298275.1 Orycteropus afer afer | reverse complement strand
AAGGCTGTTTTTACTCTGATGACGCGGCTCTTTCCCAGTCGTATTTTGAGAGCCTTCCAACCTAAGTGGCTCATTCTCCTGCTCTGTATTGGATAGTATTTTTGGGCTATTCATAAAGTTGTGCAGAAATGTATCAGACAGTGTTTCTCTGCTGTTCATAAGGTTTTCCCTGGCCAATTCTTTGAGAAGTGGATGTCCTCTTCCTTCTTCCTGGTCTGTCTCAGTCTGCAAGCTGTGCTGAAACCTGTGCACCATTTGCATCCTGCTGTGTTTGAAACACTGGTGGTACTGCCTCAAGGCTCACAACAACACGACACCACAGTGGGACAAACCGACAGACAAGTTTTTCTCCTTTAGCTGTTTGAAACCTCTCCAACCTCCCCTTTCCTGGATCCCTGCTGCTGTCTCCTCGCTCTGTCCTGGCCCCCCTGGCCTTTCCTTTCCTTTCCTCAATACAAGTAACCCTGCTCGTATTTGAAATACAGCTGGCATAGCTTGTAGCATCACAGCAACACACAAGCCACCACTGTGTGAGAAACTAACAAATGAGTGGTGGTTTCCTGTGCTGTTGATTATAATATATAGTGGTGTTCATCTATTTGTTGATTCAAATTATTTTTATACATTCATTTATTTAACAAGGCATGCCTATAGTGTGTGAAGGATAAAAATATTAACTGCCCAAATGTGTACAGGAGCTCTGGTGGCATAGTGCCACTGCTAACCAGAAGGCTGGTGGTTCAAACCCACCAGCCACTCCTCGGAAGGAAGACTGAGCAATCTACTTCAATAGTGATACTGCTTCGGAAATCTAAGGAGGGGTCACTATGAGTTAGGTCTGACTCAACGGCAGTACGGTTTTTTTTTTTTTTGTTGTTGTTGTTTTTAAATGTGTACAGGGCATTTGAACTAAAAGGCAGAGTGATGTTACAGGAACAGCTATACTTTGAGGCTAGACTGACCTTGGTTACAATCTCAACCGAATCACATCCTTGTTGTCTGGCCTTGGGTAAGTTTCTTAACTTCTGTCTCAGTTCCTTCATTTGTATGGATCATAAAATGATAACACCACTGCTTAAGAAACCCCTGCTATTGGCTAGGTACTCATGAGGTATTCTCCATATGCAACTGTCTCTTGATATTTGCAAGGGGATTGGTTCCATGACTCAAATGGCTTAGTATTTGCGTATAACTTATGCACAGCCTCTCATATAATTTTAAGCCTCTCCAGGTTACTTATAATACCTAATAAAATGTAAATGCTAAATAGCACATTACACTGCCTCTTAGCCTTTGAGGGGTTGCTCTGACTACTTACTTGCTTTTTCCTCCTCCCGAATATGTTCACTTGGATACAGGAGCTGGTGGTACTGTTTTCTTGAAGCCTCACGACATCCAGCGATGCAGGCATTTTTCTCTCCATTTTACGAGTAAGGAAAGTGAGGCTTGGTGATGTGAAACCATTGGCCAGAAGTTACTGGATAGGAAGAAGGTGGCAGGTTCAGGCTTCCAACTCAGTCCTGGCTCCCTGGAAATCTATGGTCTTTCTGTTGGGAGAACAAAGTGGCTGTATCTGAAACTGATAATTGATCATTGTAGATTCATGGATAATGATCTTGTGTCAGAATTCCTGAGAGGATGAATCTGCATAAAGGACATAAGGCAGTGAGTGCCTGGCAATAAAATCTGACTTCTTAATAGGATTACTTCCAGATGCAAAGATCATCTCAGGATCCACAGATTGAACCTGAAGTGGATCCCCACTTCTCCTCCTTGTCCCTGACACTGTGCTGCTTTATTGCTCTGGGTTTCATTCTGTCCCCCTTTTCTGATCATCTCTGCTTTAACTAGCCATAATTGGGAGTGATGTATAGCATTATTTGATATATTTTAAAATATGAACTTTCATATTTCCTCTTTTTAATTTAAGAAATCAAAGAGCAGAACACTTTATGTTTCTTTCAATAAAAAAAGAACATTTTGATTTCCTTTTTATATATCCCATTAACTTTCATCTGCTTGGCTTGGATCCAATGTTCCACGCTGTCAAAATAATTTTAAATCTTGACACTGTCAGTTATTGACTTTTGCGTCCTTCCTGGCTTTATATCACCTGCCTTTTAAACCTTCACCAAGTCCTTGACAAAACCCACAGTTTAGGACTCCTCAGTCAGTTAGGATCAGGTTAGCTGTGTACAGGCAAACTCTAAGTGAGTGCCTCTCAGCTTTATTGAAAAAAGGAATCACCTGGAGAGCTTGGTAAAATATAGATTCCTGGGCCCTCTCACTCAAGATTCTGATTCAATAAGTCCAGAGCACAGCCTGAGAATTTACATTGCAAAGAAACTCACAAGTGATGCTGAGTTAGGCTGCCTGAAATAAATAGTGGCTTGATTAAGTTAGTTTATTTTTCTCTCACGTTAAAGAAGTCTGTAGGCAGATGGTCCAGGGCTGATACCAAGGTGTCAGGACCCAGACTTCTATGTTCTTTTTGTCATATGTTGTATGTGGATTCCTACTCATGGCCCAAAATGGTTACTGGAGCTCCAGCCATCAGTTCCACATTCAGTCCAGAAAGAACAAGGAACAGGGGAAGGATGTCCCCATTCCTTTTAAAGACTTGTCCCAGAAGTTGTACATAGCACTTCTGCTTACATCTTCGTGTTCATAAATTACTCACAGTCAAATCTCACTTGCTGTGAAGAATTCGGAGAGAGTTTTGTTGAGGGTGTCATGAGCTCAGCTAAAAATCATGGTTTTATCACTAAGGGGTGGATTTCTGACCATACTGATTTTCAACGGCATCACTACTAACCTTTCCCCAACTTTCTGGCTTGAGGTTTGCTATAAAAATCCTACTGTGTGCTGGGCAGTTAATATAAAATTCTGAATTTCTATTTCTGATGATCTCCCTCTGGGTAAATAGTATTACCTTCAATTCAGAGTTGGATGGATTGAGTCTCAGAGAGTTTTAGTGGTTTTCCTGAAATACCCACGCCAAGATTCAAGCTCTCAACTCTGCTGAAGCCTGGGTTCCTTCTAGTGCACCCTTCTGCATCACAGGGGTGGACATCTGTTTGCAGGATGAGGCCTGAATCAGTCAACTATGGTTGCATAGCATGCAATCACAGACACCTCAGAGACAGCATTTATCTCACTCCTGTCTGTGTATCTGCTGGGCACCAGCTGAGCTAGGCTGGGCTGGCCTGGGCGGCTCTAGGCTGCAGGCTGGGAGTGGGTCTGCTCTGTGCATCTCTCATCTTCCTTGGGCCAACTCACTAGTCAGACTGCAATCAGTCTTCATGAAGAGGGTGAGCGTGCCCAACTGCACAAGCATAGATCAGCCCTCGCTTGCAGTAGGACAGCTATCATTAAATTGGCCAGACAGAAGGAAGTCGAATGGTCAAGACAAAGGTTAAGCAATGGAGAGGTCTCAGGGCCAGATTACCCCACAAGCAAGGTAAGCACAGGCTTACTTGTGCTTACTTACTGATCTATAATGGACAATTTCACCTGTTTTTCACCACATCTTTGAAACCCATGTGAAATTGCATTACAGATTAGAAAGTAAACACAATGAAGCCTGTGCATACCTTGCTTTCTGTAAACCAGGGTATACCTTGCTTATTGGCCTGGCCCTGGGATGCCTCTGGTAGAGAGGGGAGGAGGAAGTATTTTTCACTGTCCTCTAATCTACCCCAAGCTATTGGCAGAGCAGTGGAGTGGAAAGAGCCCTGACTGAGACCAGTAGTCCTGAGTTCAGCCCCAGAACTGCCACTAATGACTTGTGTGACCTTGGACAGGTTGCCCCTCCTTTCCAGGGCTCATATTTATTCTAAGAATCTCTAAGACTGTTCAGGCTTTGACTTAACAAGCCAAGGCTTAAAAAAGATACAGCCTTTAAATCCCCTCAGAGTGCCACTTAAGCTTTCCTTTGGGCAAAAATGCACATGCAACGCTGGGGCCCCTTCCACAGGGCTAGGCTGTGCTCACAGCTCTGTTAATGATCAGACTGGAGCAGGTCCCACTGGTCACATGAAGGCCGGGAAAGCAATGAAGCCACTGAAAGCCACTGATGCTGTGACCTTCTGCTGGCGGGGCTGAGTGCTGGCTGTGCCTCTGTTTAGACAGGTGAGCTTTAATTTTGGTGATTGATGACAAAGCCCCTGAGTGCGCGGGTAAACATGCCATGGCTTATTCTGCAGAATTAATGAAGTCTGATTAATCTCCCGGTGCCCAGCAGGTTCTGTTCTGAGAAATGGAGTGAGACGGCCAGGCTGCGGGTGAATTACACAGGGAGGGTGAATAGCAAGGGAATCATCTGGGATCCTCCCAACCGGATCCCTTAATCCTGCTGAGCTCCAGGTGGATTATTGGCCATTAGACTAGATGGCTGTTGACTAGGGAGAGATCCTCTCAACAGTACAGTGTGTGGTTCAGTAACTGCAGCTGATGCCACTACCATTACCATGCATGAGGCTCTCTGCCTGATTTTCTGTATACACTATCCCGACTATTGGAAAGAGCACACCCGTTCAACTTGGATAGACGAGTTCAAATCCAGGTTTCACAGTGAACAAGCTTTGTGACCTTGGATGTGTGCAGTGGACACCTTTGGCCCTCTCCCCATATACTCCACTCATATCTTTTCCATCACTGGAGTTCTACAGCCTGGAAAGTTCCAGCATGTTGACATCTCACCTTTTGGTGAGATGTTGTTAGTTGTCACTGAGTCAGCTATCAAACATTCTTTAGGGCTTAGAAGATGGAGCTCTGGTGGTGCAGTGGTTAAGGCATTTGGCTGCTAACCAAAAGATCAGTGGTTTGAACCCACCAGCCACTCAGTGGAAGAAAGATGAGGCAGTGTGCCTCCGTAAAGATTTACAGCCTTGGAAACCCAGTGGGGGTTGCTGTGAGTCAGAATCAACTTGATTGCTGTGAGTTTGCTTTGGTTTGAGGGGTTAGAAGCAAGGGGGATATTTACCTATTCACATTCACTTTTGTGTGGGTTCTGTTGGGCCTTGAGAACAAGAGGGGGCTAAACAAGGTCCTCCAGGAGGTGAGCATGCAATGGTACTCCTGGAACAGCTTGGGCAAAGGTGCAGGGGAAGGGTGTCAAGGCTTTCTCTAGGAGGACGGAGCAGACTGGGAAGGACACCACAGGCTGAGGCACACTGGGAGGGGGCAAGGACGGAACTAAGGAGCGGAGGAAGTTAGATTTATCTTACTGTTACCGGCTCCAGCAAGGAAATACAGCATCAGGGTACCCTGGATGCCAACTGTGTGTCAGTTATACACTGTAAGTTATCAATGGCCAGAGGTCAACTGCATAATGAAGACAAGTAAAGGATTAAGGCCAGGCTGGATGTGGCAAAGAGAAAAGGCTGGCAGGTGATTTCATTCATAATTTTATTGTTTCCATTGAGATCATTATGAATGAAGCTGTACTGAGCATCCTGCCAGCCCACACATTTGCTCTTTAACTATGGTGTGAATGTAGCTTCGTCTTCGTAGTAAACAGCTTTCAGCTGCAGTATTCATAAGTCATCCTGAAAGTGGCCATATATTTACCCACTTTTCCACTGAATCCAATGTTAAATAATCATTTTTCAAATAGTTTTTGAGTATTTAATCCAGTCCATTTTGCTAACATCCATCCCTCTAGAGAAATGTGTTTAGCATCATGACAAGTCACATGGACAGGCCTTTGAATGCCAGATCTACCACTTACTGATTGTGGGACCTTGAGCAGGGCACCGTCCCTTAACGAGACGCAATTTCTTCATGCGAGAGACAGGAATAAAATCTGCTACAAAAGTCTGCAAGGATGATTAAGTGAGTTCATGGAGGTACTGCATGAAAACACAGAACACTGGCCTTGGCACAAGGGAAAACCAAAACCCACCGCCACCATGTCAGTTCTGACTCACAGTGACCTGTAGGACAGAGTAGAATTGTCCAATAGAGCTTCTAAGGCAATAATCTTCATGGAAGCAGACCACCTCTGCTTTCCCCCACAAAATGGCTGGAGAATTTGAACCACCAACCTTTTGGTTAGCAGTCCAGTGCTTTAACCACTGTGCCATCAGGGCTCCTGGCTCAAGCTAGGTGCTCAATCAATGCCCTCTGCTGTCACTCAGTTGAACAGTTACTGAGATCCGTGAAGTAACTGTCGCAGGCCCTTTGCTGGGAACAGTGAAGGAAAACCTCTTTGCCTTCATAAAGCTCAAAACCGTGGACAAGCAAAGCCAAGACTTTCAAAACAAACTGGGGAGTCTGCTGCTGTCAAGTGGATTCTGATTCACGGCAATTGCATGTGTGTCAGAGTACAACTGTGCTCCACGGGGTTTTTGGTGGCCTGGTTTTTCAGAAGTTATTGCCAGGACTTTCTTCTGAGGCACCTTGGGGTGAACTCAAACCACCAACTTTTAGTGAGAGCTGAACGTGTTAACTAATGATGCCACCAGTGAGCTCCAGAGAGGTGGCTAGTGAACTGCAGTCATCAGACATCACAGCTCCCATAAGGGGAAGAGAATGGAGTGGAGGGGGGTGTGGCAATTCATGGAAGGTGACGCATGACGTGAAAGTTAGTAGATCCTTAGAAAAATACAAGGAGTGAACTTCTCTATCTACTGCATTCTTTCAAGGGAATTTTTATAAATATACTCAGATGCCTCACATTCTCTAAGGGGAACTGTTGCAAGCAGACACAAACCCTTGACTGTATCTTCTAAAGGAACTGTTTACTTAATTTCAGAGACCAAAAGAGTCAGGTGGCCAGCAGTTGGAAGGCAGTGCTGCCAAGAATTCCGTTCTGGGGATGAGAAGCAGTGCTCTCTTTGATGGATGGTCCTTTCTTTTTCACAAGAGATGAAGCGTTTTTCAGGGCAGGTACCTTGTCTTTGTCAGTTTTGCATCTCCACACCCAGCACAGTGCCTGCCTGGGTACAGTAAGATATTGAATTTTATGTTGAGATAAGGCACTTATTTAAAATGTATTACTACATAGACCTATTTGAAATTATTCTAAGATTTCTAAAATTTCACATTATGAAATCATAAATATCATAGAACAGTTTGTCCTCGTTGCTTCACACAATCCTTTATTCACATAATAGAAAGTTTCTAAGCAAATTTCTGGTAATGTAATCCTATTTCTTCATTAAATTTTATTAAAATATTATAGGTACATGTTTGTAGAGGAAAAATGCAATCCTCAATAATCTAAAGCCACACTTAATTCTATAGCAAAATTTAAAAACAATTAGAAATAAATAGATAAATAAAATGTATTAATACTAAACAAATTGCATTGCACATTTCTTCATCATTGTTTTCAAGCTGTAAGGCAGGAGTTTGTGCCCTAACTTACATTAGAATCCCCCAGGGAGCTTGGAAACATACTAGTGCTCAGGTCCGCATCCCCAGGTCTGATGAGCTTAGTCTAGGATACAGCCTGAGCGTGGTGATGCTAGTTGACAGGTGCCAGGTTATCATGTGTACAGTCAAGTTGGGCTCCACTGCTGAGGATGAGTTGGAAGAAATGGATTCAGGTTCATGTTCTGTTACCAAGTTACCATGCATTCTGAGGCTAGTCACTCTGTCTCCCTGAGTCTCAGCTTTCTCATCTGCAAAATGAGGAGACTGGATTAGGATAGTCAGTTTTAATCTTTTTAGTTCAGGAACCCATGGAGAGTATAGACCTGGCTCCAGGAAGATACAACTATGCATACATGAAATTTCACACACTCTTTCAAGGAATTCATAAAATCTCTTCTGTTAGGCCTGACCAGTTGTCACAAGTGACAGGGACCCAGCTTGAATTGCCATGTACTGAAGGGAAATGAAATGATTCATGATTCTGGAAAGTCCTGGGGCAGATAGAGGAATAGACATGACTAGATCCAGGACCCCAAAGGATGCCATAAGGACCCCATCTCTCTAGCTCTTGGCACTGCTTCCTGAGTTGTTTGCCTTCTTTTCCGGAAGGGTCTCCCCATGTGATGGCCAGGAGGTAAATCAGCAGCTCATGCTGACATTCTGCCAGCTGAGCTACACCAGTGGAAAGAGCATAACTCTTTTCCGTGGTTCTAGTGGAAGTCCAGCCTAGCCCTAAGGCAATCACTGTGGACAGTGAGTGGATGCTTGCATTGGCTACATGCCTGCCACTGTTACCTGGACCCACCTCAGCCATGTGGATTGGTTTCAAGGGAATTTTTATTACAAGAACATTTAGGGTAGTGCTACCATGGGATGGAGCAGTGGATACAGGGCAGGCAAAGACCATAGACATCCAGCTCAACTCTGAGGGCTGCATGTTATGGTAACCCTAGAGGTGCAAAGCCCCAGGTTGAAAACATCTAGACTGATGAATCCTAATGTATCTCTCTGCACTACTGGTCTACAATGATAAATAAGCATGGTTGGTTCTCTTATGAGTCCTATTTTTGAAAATTATATATATACACTGTTCTGGTTACCTAGTGCCACTCTGACAAGAATATACCACAAATGGGATGGCTTGAACAAATGAGTTTATTCTTACAAGTTGGAGGCTTTAAGTCCAAGTTCTAGTCCAAGCTCTAGTGGCTGGGTGAAAGCCCTCAACCTTGGGGTTCAGCTCTGCCTCCTGTTCCTGGCCCACTGGAGCTAGAGGCTTTTCTTGACTCAGACAGCTGCTAGCTGCTGAGACTGACAAACCCAAGGTTGATAAGTAAAAGAGCACAGTCCCAATGTTACCAAACTACATGGCAGCTCATTAATTTAAGTCCATTGAAAGTCCCAAGATCAGTAGAGCGTGGCAGGCTGCTGAACAATGACACGGCTACATGCAGGGTTCAAGCGTGCCATAAGCTAGAGACTATTCCCAAAGCTGTTTCTTATATACTGGAAGCAGACCACACACCCAAAGCAGCTACTCAGCTGCTTGTGGTAGATCCCACCATGGAGCTGATTGCCTGTCTCATCATGGGAAATAACTACCACCAGCTGCCCCGCCACTCAGCCAGGCCCAACCAAGTTGGCATACAACTTTAACTACCCCATATGCACACATGCATACACACATATGCACATACATATGCACACAATAAGCATCAGTAGTTGGAAAATATGGCCTTGGTGAGAGAAATGACGCTGGAGATTGCATGATAGAATTTTGCAAGACCAATGACTTATTCATAGCAAATACCTTTTTTCAACAACATAAACGATGACAGTACACATGGACCTCACCAGATTTGATGCACAGAAATCAAATTGACCACATCTGTGGAAAGAGGTGTTAGAGAAGCTCAGTGTCATCAGTTCAAACAAGACCAGGAGTTGACTGTGGAACAGACCATCATTTGTTCATATGCAAGTTCAAGTTGAAGCTGAAGAAAATTAAAACAAGTCCACAAGAGCGAAAATATGACCTTGAGTGTACCCCGCCTGAATTTTGAGACCATGTGAAGAATAGATTTGACGCATTGAACACCAATGGCTGAACAACAGATGAGTTGCGGGATGACATTAAGAATATCATATATGAAGAAAGTGAAAAGCCATTAAAAAGACAGGAAAGGAAGAAAAGAACAAAATGAATGTCAGAAGAGACTCTGAAGTTTGCTCTTGAACGGAGAGTAGCAAAAGTGAAAGGAAGAAATGTTGACATAAAAGAGTTGAACAGAAGATTTTAAAGAGCTGCTTGAGAAGACAAAGTAAAGTATAATGAAATGTGCAAAGGCCTGGAATTAGAAAACCAAGGGGGAAGAACACTCTTGGCATTTCTTAAGCTGAAATAACTGAAGGAAAAATTCAAGCCTTGAGTTGCAATATTGAAGGATTCTAAGGCAAAATATTGAATGATGCAGGAAGCATCAAAAGAAGTTGGAAGGAATACACAGTCACTGTACCAAAAGGAAAGAAGACTGGGCAAACTACTTCCGTAAAGATTTAGCACCTTGGAAACCCAGAGGGGGTCGATATGAGTCAGAGTCAACTTGATGGCAGTGAGTTTGGTTTTTGATTTAGTTTGTATTAAAAGGAATTGGTCAGTGTTCAGTCATTTCAGGAGATAGCATATGATCAAGAACTGAAGATAGTGAAAGAAGAAGTCCAAGCTGCACTGAAGGAATTGGCCAAAAACAATGCTCCAAGAATTGACGGAATACCAATTGAGATATTTCAAGAAATGGATACAATGCTGGAAGCACTTAGTCATCTATGTCAAGAAATTTGGAAGATAGCTTCTTGGCCAATTGACTGAAAGAGATCTACATTCTGCTTATTTCAAAGAAACACAATCCAACAGAATGTAGAAATTATGGAACTATATTACTGATATCACATGCAAATAAAATTTTGCCGAAGATAATTTGAAAATGGTTATATCAGTACACTGACAAGGAACTACCAGAAATTCATGCTAGATTCAGAAGAGAACATGGAATGAAAGATATCATTGTCAATGTCAGATGGATCTTGGCTGAAAGCAGAGAATACCTGTATTTTATTAACTATGCAAAGGCATTCAACTGTGTAGATCACAACAAATTATGGATAACATTACAAAGAATGGGAATTCCAGAACACTCAATTGTGCTCATGGGGACCTGCATACATAGAACAAGAGCAGTTGTTTGAACAGAGCAAGGGCATACTGCATGGTTTAAAATCAGGAAAGGTGTGCCTCAGGGTTGTATCCTTTCACCATACTTATTCTATCTGAATGCTGAGCAGATAATCCACGGAAGTGGACTATGTGAAGAAGAACACAACACTAGGACTGGAGGAAGACTCAGTAACAGCCTGTGACATGCAGATGACACAGCCTTGCTTGCTGAAAGCCAAGAGGATTTGAAGCACTTATTGATGAAGATCAAAGACTACAGCCTTCGGTATGGATGATACCTCAACCTAAAGAAAGCAAAAATCCTTACAACTGGACCAATAAGCAACATCATGATAAACAGAAAAAATATTGAAATTGTCAAGGATTTCATTTTACTTGGCTCCACAATCAATGCCACAGATGCAGCAGTACAGAAATCAAATTATGTATTGCATTGGGCAAATATTCTGCAAAAGACCTCTTGAAGGTGTTAAAGAGCAAACATATTACTTTGAGGACTAGGGTATATCTGACCCAAAGCCATGGTATTTTCAATCACTTCATGTGCATATGAAAGGTGGTTGATGAGTAGGAAGACTGAAGAAGCACTGAAGCCTTTGAATTATCTATCGTGTTGGTGAAGAGTGTTGCATATAATACCATGGACTGCCAGAAGAACGAGCAAATCTGTCTTGGAAGGAAGTCTGGTCAGAATGTTCCTTAGAAGTGAGGTTGGTGAAACTTCATGTCTTGTCCTTTGTACATATTATGAGGTGGGACCAGTCCCTGGAGAAGACATCATGCTTGGTAAAGTAGAAGATCAGCTTAAGGAGGAAGGCCCTCAGTGGGAGGATTAACACAGTGCCTGTCACAGTGGGCTCAGGGGAAGCAGTGATCCTGAGGACGGCGCAGGATGGGCAGCATTTCATTCTGTTGTACTGTGAGTCGGAACCGATTTGACAGCACCCAACCTCAACCATGTGTTTATATTCCACTGACATGTGCTGGAGTTGCAGTTCTGTTCTAGGTCTGTTAACCCCAGTATTTGAATTTCAATAACAAGCTTAGGGAGTTGCAGGGACTTGCAGAAATGAGAGGAATGCTGAGGTTCAGAGCCAGCCCTCCCTGTTCCAAACACAATACCATTTCCATTAAAACCCTGCCTAGTGTTACGTCCTACAGTATCCCCTCCCCCTGCCCCCGTTTTGAGAGACTTGCCATGTGAAGTACTGTTTAACTCGTTGGAATGGTTCTTCATTGAACAGTTAGATGGAATTTTCTTCCCAGTGTTAATAGTTGTCTGCCCTGTCATCTTATGAAACAGGGTAGTTTTTGTTCGTTTCAGCGTACACCTTTTGGTTTCACAAAATATGTATTCAGTGATTTGGCTACCCCTTTGAGTCTCTACTTATCCAGCTCCTAGTATCTCTTGTCACCCAGGAAGTCAGCCTCAGTCCAGGGAGGTGTAGTCAGTGGATGTGGCAGTGATGGCTATGTCCAGAAACCCTTGGGTGACTACTAGGAGAGAGATAGTTAGGTTTGATGTCCAGAGCCACTTGGGGTTCCTGAAATGCCGAGACCAGAATAAATGCCCTTTTTTTGATGGGGGTGCAATTTCAAAGGCAGTGGCCCAGCTCAGAGAAAAGGGAAGTGGCTTTTGTCTGAACTATCAGGTAATGTAATCCAGTGCTTTCAATGGTATCTAGGGAGCTCTGGTGACATAATGTGTAAGGCATTTGACTGCTAACCAGAAGGCTGGCGGTTCAAACCTACCCACCAGCAGCTTCTCAGAGGGAAGACTGGGCAATCTACTTCCGTAGAGATACCACCTCAGAAACTCAAGGAGGAGTCAGTCACTCTGAGTTGGATTGACTTGACGGCAGTGAGTTTGGTTTTTGGCTTAATGGTATCTAAGCAGAATAAATAAAATGATTCACTGCTTGTTGTACAGAAGATGCATGGCCTCTAAAGATATTTGAAGGATGAATGTGAAGAAGGAATGAAACATGCCTTCTTATTGTGTGCAGCATTTCACTGACTGAAAGGAATAAAGTTAATGATCTGGAAAAAAATGTCCTACATGACTGTATTTGATTATAATCCACAATAAATGTTATGGGCTGAATTATGTCTGCCCCGAAATATGTGTTGTAAAGCCTAACCTCTATGCCTGTGGTCATAATCCCATTTGGGAATGGGATATTTTTGTTACGTGAATGTGAAAGGATTAGAATTAGGTGTATTTTGAGTCAGTCTCTTTGAAATCTAAAAAGAGATTAACCAAGCAAGCAAGAGAAGCAGAGGTGTGAGAAGACAGATGCCAAGACACATGGGGATCTCCAAGGAACCGGGAAGGGAAGCTGAAGAGCCAAGGACTTTCCTCCAGACCCAGCAGAGAGAGAGAGTTTTCCCCGAGGGCTGGTACCCTGAATTCGGACTTCTAGCCTCCTAAACTGTGAGCACTGGTGGGAAAGTTGATAACACATTGGGCTGCTAACCAGGAGGTCGTCGGTCCGGACCCACCAGCTACTCCGCAGAAGGAAAATGAGGCAATCTACTTGCATAAAGATTTACAGCCTTGGAAACCCAATGAAGGTGACTG
The DNA here is from genome assembly GCF_000298275.1 of Orycteropus afer afer. Classification (NCBI taxonomy): domain Eukaryota; kingdom Metazoa; phylum Chordata; class Mammalia; order Tubulidentata; family Orycteropodidae; genus Orycteropus; species Orycteropus afer. Next base: position 7,363,124 of record NW_006921656.1, on the reverse strand, counting down.
TGAATTGGAATCAGCTCCATGGCAGTGAGTTTTTTTTTTTTTTTTTTTTTTAAACTTTGAGAAAAGAAGTTTCTTTTTGTTAGAGGCCCTGCTTGTGGTGCTTCTGTAATAGTAGACTAGAGGACTAAGAAAACAAGGTGCATGGATAGATTACAGGTTCTCATGGCCCATACTCAATTCCACTACTCCTTAGCCTTTGAGCTCTTCAAAGTGCTTAGACGTTTATTATCCCATGCATTTTCTCAACAGCTCACCCATTTTTCCCCACCTAGGGGACCTGGGTTCGAGTCCCAGCTCTGGTACTTAGTAGGCTGAGTCAACTAACCACTGTGAACATATTGTGATATTTCCTTCCAGCCCTGTCTTACCCTTTTTAATTGTTGAGATACTGTTGCATAACTTCCTCTCTTTTCTTCCTCATCTACCAAAAACCCTGTACTACTGAAAACACCTTGTCAGACATCATTGTAAATGACTGCATATTAGTTTTTTTGTATGAATACACCATGGTGTTCACATTCTTTCCTCTGCTCTCAGAGGAGTTTAAAGCATGAAAACCAGGGCCTGCCATGGTTATATTTGTGCTGGTGGGAGCCTGGAGGGTCACTTGAGGAGGGTGAAGGTTGGGAGGGGCCTGGGCAACTGAGAATTATTTTCATTAAAACCTCAACCACATGTTTAATTTTATAAGAAGTCAGAGCAGCATCACTGAAGAGGACACAGAGGCCTAGTATTTTACGGTTCAGTGACTTCACCAAGGTGTCCCACCTTCCCCTGGGGTTCTCTGACTCTCACTGCGGTGCTCCTGCTGTTCCAGCCCAACTTCTAACCACAGCCATGGAATCCCTGAATGTGGTGGGTGAGGCTGGCAGTTCAAACCCACCAGCCACTCCTGGGAAGGAAGGTTGGGCAATCTACTTCCGTAGTGATAATGCCTGGGAAACTCAAGGAGGGGTTGCTGTGAGTCCGGTCCATGGCATATAACAACAACAGCAACTCACTCAGGCATGGGAATGTTTCATTAGGAAACAAAGACCTTGTCTTGAAACGCATTTGGCAATCCAGTTTTTACAAATTGTCAGTGTGATTAGTGACCACCACTGCCGGCTGCAAATCATTTCCTGCCTCCCCAAAGCAAATTAAGGGGAACAAATGATGTCACCCTGCTCGATAAAAGCCATTGAAATTTTCCCCAAAGAGAGGAAGCTATTATTATCCCAGACTTACAAAGGGGAAGATGGGAAGTGGGGGGGGCGGGGCTTGGCAACTTGTCCAGTCATCAGCCAGAATTAGAAGTCAGAATCTGTGATGCCCACATGAGGGCAGGAACTCTCCTGAGTTCAGCTCCGCTGGCCACGGGGAGGGCCAAGTCAAACAGGACATCAGTCCAGGAGACAGTTTCCACGCTTTCTCCAGCGCTGTGACCTCCAGCCCAAGAAAATCTCACTAAGTTTCTGGCTGCTGTACAAACTGACCCTCATGCGGTCAGTAATTCGAAGCAGAAAGAATTAGAATGGCTGACTCTTCCGCCCCTAACCCTGCCCCTCTGAACAGGTGGCTTCACCTCTCCGCTGTCTCACCTGGGAGTGGGGATGAGAACTGTTGCCTGTTGAGTTCTGCAATCTACAATGGGAGGTGAGAAGTCCATTTCCCAAAGGCATTTGCCAGGTCTCTTTTGGTGGCAGATAATGCAATTCAATTGAAGGGAGATTAGGCACGGGGTGGGGGAGGGGGCACTGACAGAGAGAACTAGCGTCACCAAAGGCAAGATCATAACAGTAACATTTGCTTCCAGTCCCTACTAGGCAGGGTGGTGTTGTCCAAGCCTCATGAAAGCCTTACGACCTACGGCACACCTCTAGTCTCCACCTTGTTTTACACCTGGGTGTTATGGCTGGAGATTGTGGCCCCCAAAAAGTTCTGTGGAAGCCCTAACCCCTATACCTGTGATTGTGACCTGCTCGGAGATAGGGGTTTTCCTTTGTTAGGTTATGAGGTCAGACAGAAGAAGGGTGAAACAGAACCAAATCTGTTCCTTGTGGTGGGTTATACAAAAAGCAGGATGTACGCAGACCCCCAGGGAGAAGCACCGTGAGAAGATGGTGGCGGATGAAGCCACAAGCCGGGAAGCCCTAAGATGGCCTGCAGGTAGCAGTGGCTGAAAGAGACAAAGACAAAGAAGAACTGCCCCCTAGTGCCAGAGCCCTGAATGTGCACTTCTGGCCTCCTGAACAATGACAATACATCCTGTTCTAAAAAGCCGCCCACTTATGGTCCTTCTCCTTAAGGCAGCCTTACGGCACTAAGACCCCAGGACTTGAAGTCCAGGAAGTTGTCAGGCAGACCAGACGGCCAATCTCCCTACTCCAGAGCCCAGACTCCAAGTCTCCACAGTATTCTGCTTCCCGAATCCGAGGAAAGAGAGAGAAGGCATTTGTAAAGCCCTTTAACATCTTGGTGGTATGACAGTCCTTTGAGGGAGACATGATTATCCCCAGTTTATAGCCAAAAAAATGAGGCTGGCTATACAAGAAGTATTTGTCCCACCCTCGGGCTTTGGAGGGAGATCTGGTGGTGTAGTGCCTAAGGCACTTACTTACTTGACTGCTAACCAGAAGGCTGGTGGATCAAACCCACCAGCCACTCTTCAGAAGGAAGATTGAACAATCTACTTCCATAGTGTTACTGCCTCAGAAACCCAAGGAGGGGTCGCTATGAGTCAGGTCCAACTGGATGGCAGTGAGTGAGTAGAGGGGTTTGGGTAGGAGCAGATAGATTGTTTTCTTTCTTACGGTTTTGGGACCACGGTCCTGAAGGCAAGGGCTGCATTAGTTTCCTGTGGGTGCGTCTAACAAAGTACCACAAACTGAGTGGCTTAAAACAGAAATGTGTTCTCTCACAGTTCTGGAGGCTAGAAGTCTGAAGTCAAGGGGTCAGCAAAGGCGCACCCCCTGTGCAGGCTGTAAGGGAGAACCCTTCCGTGTTTCTCTCCCAGTGCCTGGTGGTTGCCGGCAATCCTTGATATACCCTGGGTTGTGGCAGCATCACTCCACTCTCTGCGCCATCTTCACATGGCCGTCTTTCTCTGCGTGTATGTCCAAACGTCCTTCTTGCAAGGACAAAAGTCATTGGATCCAGTATAACCTCATCTTAACTTGGTTACTACTACAGAGACCTTGTTTTCCAACAGGGTCCCCAAATCATGTGAGGGATGGTACTAGGTGTGGCATGTGTCTCAAAGACAAGATTCTTTTTTTTTTTTTTTTGCCAACCCTATACAGGGTCTTGGGTACACTCCCTGCTGCATACACATATCTACTAGTTCAGCCCGTCCACCCATCTGTCCACCCGTTTACTCATGTTTGCCTTCACTAACAACACAGTACTGTATGTGCAAAAGAGTTCATCTTTGTTGTCTGTACCTCCCATGTACCACTCTATGTTTTCCTTTTCCTCAATGCCACCATGTTGATCACTGACATTTGGAACATTGCCCTTCTCTTCACCTAAATCAATACTTATCTCTACCTATCTAACAGTGTTCCCTCCCCTCCCCTCCTATCCCTGGTAACCAACAAAGAAAATTTCCTTCCACAGATAAACCTTTCCTTGACTTTTATAATAACGAACTAATACTATATTTGTCCTTCTGTGATTGACTTATTTCACTCAGCATAATGTCCTTCATGTTTATCCACATTATGCGATGTTTTGCAGATTCTAGGTTATTCTTTAGAGTTCCATAGTATTCTGTTGTGTGTATATACCATAGTTTGGTTATCCATTCCTCAGTTGATGGACACCTAGGTTGTTTCCGTCTTTTGGCTATCGTAAATAGTGCTGCGATGAACATGGGTGTGCATATATCAAAGACAAGATCCTTAATTAAGATGCTGAACAGATTGGATTTGGAGCAAGCACAGGGGTGGGGCTGGCATGGGATAAGGATGGAGACAACCTGTCTGGCTGGTTGATGGGCTTCAAGTAGAACTCCCTAAAATAATCCTCTCACATGGTCTGGCTGCCCTGAGAGTTTTTATATAACGTGTTTTCCAATACAGCTCCAAAACTTACCTAAGAGAGTGGGGAACATTTCATTTATTTCCAAAATCATTCAAATGCTTGAGTGGAAATTCCCACAGGACTTAGAGACACCTTTCTCTTGTATACAGATTCCCGGGTGTGACATTATCACCTGCTTCAGGTGACTTTTGGAGCCCACTCTAGCTCGGAGAGCCGTGATTGTGTAGAGTGTGAAGTAAATTTCCGAACTATGTTTTCCAGGACTCTTCTTGGTGCCAAATGACAGGAATAGATGAGGCACAAAGGAAAATTTATTGGAAGTTTTACTCATATCTCACAGTTAGCCCTTTGGGGGACATGATATTATAAGATGTTGTTTGAGGAGCTCATGCACTTCTTCCAGGGGAGGAAGAGCTGGTAAGAAAAAAGAAAATAATCTGATTTTTGTATGGGAGGTGGAGCCAGGAAACCTGGGTTTGCCATTTGCTAGTTTAGCGGACAGTAGACTCTTGGCTTCCTCACCTGGGGACACGGACACCTTCCTTCCTCGTATGATTGTCTTGAGAATTAGCACACTTTATGTGAAGCCTGTGCATTCTTAGGTAGTGCAAATGGTTAGCGTGCTCAGCTATTAACCAAAAAGGTAGGTGGTTTGAGCACACCCAGAGGCTCCTCGGAAGCACAGCCTGATCTAAACCCACTGCCATCAAGTCAGTTATGGTGCTGTGACCCAAAGGGCAGAGTAGGACTGCCCCACAGGGTTTCCAAGGCTGTAAATCTTTACTGAAGCACACTGCCACATCTTTCTCCCCAGGAGCGCTTGGTGGGTTTGAGTTATAGACCTTTCGGTTAGCAGCCATGTGCTCTAACCAGTGTACCACCTGGGCTCCTGAGTCTGATCTCCTGAAAAATCAGCCATGGAAACCCTATGGACAGTTCTACACAGACACACACAGCGTCGCCATGAGCTGGAATCAACTCGACAGCAGCTAACAACAGCAATAGCACAAAGTGCCTTCACACTGCCTGGCACATGGTAAAAGCTAGTCAACCACAGCTGTGGACGTAACTATTAGACTAGCCTGTTGGTGGTCCTGGAGTTGAGACCTGTGGTCTGAGGGCTCTAGGGAGAATTCAGAGAGGGCAGTTGAGCTGAGCCTTGGAGGATGGGAAGAATGTAGGTGGTCCTTACCAGAGTGGGGTGCCCTGCAAGTGATGAACGGGTATGGAGGCAGAAGAAAGCATGCATGCTCAGGGGACAGGGCAGACTGTCCTGGCTGGAGAGGTGGGTTCACACAGGGCCAAAGGGTTAGAATAACACCCAGCCTTGTGACAACTGGTTCGATGGTCCACTCTGAGATGGCTTCCTTATATTTTCTTATATTGAGAGTGGAATCTGGCATCCTTTGCTCTGGCTGGAGACCCTTCCTCCCTTCCCTGTCTATAGGCAGGCTGGGGCAGTGGAGCCAACGCGTTCCCTTCATTCTCTGCCAGGTACCCAATTAAGAGCCCGTGTACCTGCATTTCTGTGGGGCCAGCCTTTTGAGGGTGTCCTGAGCCTTTGTCACAGGTCCTAGGAGCTCACGGAAGGGGGACACATTGATTCAGTGACCAAGGACTGGCCAAGGCTGGGACCCTCAGTCTTGGGATCCCTGCTTCCCTGGGATTCTCTTTCTCTTTCTGTGCAGAACTGAGGGATTGGAAATTCAGAGGACACACACACTCCGGTACGCTGAGCATTTTGCTTGGGAGAGCAGAGGGAGGCCATCTAGCCCCTAGCCCAACTTCAGGCCCATCACTCAGTGCAAGAAACCCTGAAGAGTATTCCCAGCAGATGATCGTAGCTTCTGTTTGTACATGTCCAGGGCAGAGGGCCTCCCATCCTCTCACAGCTGCCCCTTCTTCTGCTGACAGCGTTAGCATCTCACCTGTTTTTTCTCAGATTGAATTATGTACCAGGTGACTCCTTGTTGTCCATGTGCTGAGTTTTGCATAGTTATAAAGATGGTCACATTATCTTAAAGTCTCCCACTATGAGTGTGGAGTCATCTATTTGGCTTT